>NC_025993.2:99870318-100019920 GCF_000442705.2 Elaeis guineensis | reverse complement strand
AGTATCTTGAAAAGGTAAAGGAGCTCTCCCCGCCTTTAGTAGCTTCAACATCAGGCAGATCCCAAGAATGAAAAACACCGGGCCGATCTTCTCTCCAGCTGGCTACGTTGGCTCCCACTGAATTATCCAAGGGTGTTCCTTTGAAGTTCTGAAGTGCCCAAGTATGGAAGAATTGCGGCTCGTGATGGAAATTGACCATGAGCCCAGTTGGATCGACCCACTGATGGCATATCTCAGGGGACGGGTTCTCCCTCATGATGCCAAAGAAGCTCAGAAGCTCAGAAATCAAGCTTTCCGATACATCCTTTATGAGGACAAGCTGTACAAGAGATCATACTCTTTGCCCCCTTTAAAATATCTCCGGCCTTCGAAAAGCTGACTACGCCTTATGGGAGGTGCATGAGGAATCTGCGGAAGCCATCTAAGGCTAGATCCTTATCCCAAAGTTGCTCCGCCAAGGGTATTACTGGCCGACAATGTACCGTGACTCCATTGAATACGTCAGAAAGTGTGACCGATGTCAGAGGTATGCGAACATCCAGAGACAGCCCGCCGCCGAGCTACACCCTTGAGTGCCCCATGGCCGTTTGCACAATGGGGAATGGATATCTTGGACCCTTTCCCATGGCATCGGGGTAGAGGAAGTTCTCCTGGTAGCAATTGACTATTTCACCAAGTGGGTCGAAGCTGAACTGCTGCGAAAATCACGAAAGCTAAAGTGCAAGACTTCGTCTGGAAGTCAATCGTTTGCAGGTTCGGCCTGCCGAGAACCCTAATTACTGATAATGGATGGCAATTTGTGGAGCGAGATTCATTGAATTTTGTGAAGACCTAAACATCTCCCACAACTTCACATTGGTAGCCCATCCTCAGGCAAACGGTGAAGCCAAAGTAACCAACAGAACTCTGCTGCAAGGGATCAAGACAAGGCTCGAAAAGGCGAAGGAAACTTGGGCAGATGAACTTTACCATGTGTTGTGGGCGTACCGAACTACCCAAAGACTGCCCACGGGGAGACCCCCTTCGCTCTAGCCTTCGGCACGGAGGCTGTTATCCCAATTGAGCTCAAGCTCCCATCGGCACGAGTCGTGGCATTCAACGAACATCACAATTCGCAAGGTCTTAAAGCCAATCTCGACTTGCTGGAAGAAAAGCGGGAGGTAGCTCAAATTCGGATGGCAGCCTACAGATAGAAAGTCGTTCGCTATTACAATTTTTGGGTCAAAAATAAAGTTTTTAGAGCAGGAGACCTAGTACCTCGACGAGCCGCTGTCTCGCAACCTCAGGATCGAGGGAAGCTCGTCCCAAATTGGGAAGGCCCATACGAAGTCAAGGAAGTAGTCCGGTCCGAAACTTATTACCTTAAAGAGCTCGGAGGAGCATACCTCCCGCGACCATGGAGCTCGAAAAATTTATGAATGTATTATCGATAACTTTATTTTAAATAAAAGTCTTATATCTACATGTCTTCTCTCTTGGCATGAGCCTATATCAACAGGACGATCGAAACAAACCGTGTCGGGAGCAGGAGGAGAACTTCACCTCGACAAAGTCGAAGGTCCGGTTACATTTAGATCGAATGGGGGGAGAGGCCCTGCAACGCTCATATGTGCCCCCACAACCATGTTAGGAATAGGAGGAGAACCTCGTCCTAACATGAGCAAAGTCGAAGGCCCGGTTACATTTAGACCGGATGGGGGAAGAGGCCCTGCAACGCCCATATGTGCCCCCACAGCCATGTTAGGAACAGGAGGAGAACCTCATCCTAACATGAGCAAAGTCGAAGGCCCGGTTACATTTAGATCGGATGGGGGAGAGGTCCTGCAATGCCCATATGTGCCCCCACAGCCATGCTAGGAACAGGAGGAGAACCTCGTCCTAGCATGAGCAAAGTCGAAGGCCCGGTTACATTCAGACCGAATGGGGGGAGAGACCCTACAACGCCCATATGTATCCTCACAGCCATGTTAGGGATAGGAGGAGAACCTCGCCCTAACTTGAGCAAAGTAGAAGGCCTGGTTACACATAGACCGAATGGGGGGAGAGGCCCTGCAACGTCCATATGTGCCCCCATAGCCCTGTTAGAGATAAGAGAAGGACCTCGTCCTAACCAGAGCTGAAACCGATTACGCTAGAAATAGGAGAAGAACCTCGTCCTGACACCAATTAAGGTCTGGTCATTCAAGATCGGATGGGGAAAAAGAAACCTTTCCAGCAACCCCTCCACGCTCCCACGACCCCACTAAGAGCAGGGGGAAAACCCTTACTCAAGAAAAAGAAAAAAAAAAGAAAGAGAAAGGGGAGGGGTTAAAAGGGAAAGCGACGAACTACATCAGCGACAATTGGAAAACAATTTACATTAAAAACACAGGGAACCTCATCTCGACGAGGATGGGGGTTCTCACCAAAATCTCCAGCCTCCAAAAGGGCTCTCGACACGGGCCAAGGATAAGACGGCTTCCTAGGGGCGACGAGAAGCTTAGACCTCCGGGCTCGAACTCTGAAAGGAAGCGTCAAACTCGAGCGATTCCGGACAAATCAGCGGCCATAGATAGAGAGACGGGTCAATGCGATGGTGATCGGGTACCTTCGAATGGCATCGATACCGAGCAAAGTAAAAGCCGAAGGAAGATCGGCAAATGACAATTCAACACATGAGTAAAAGAGGTAGCGAAAAATCCCCTTCTCATGTTATTTACTAAATATGCATTACAGAGCCCTTAAGGCTGAAGAAGAAAAGAGAAAGAGGAGGGGAATACAACAATAACAATAGCAAATGAAAGAAGCTCGGCAGGCGACGATTTGACATAAAGTGCGGACAAGGTAACAAAATCTCCTTCTCATTCTCGATTAACAAGATTACGTTATAAGACCCTGAGGGCCGAGAAAAAAAAAACGACAACATTACTACAAGACTCAGAAGGAACACATTAGGGACCACTTCAAGCTTTCAACTTCTCCTTCCGGTTCCGTCCTTCTCGGCAGTATTTTTCAGTGCGTGTGATAAATCCCTCAGCTCTCACCCCCCACCTCATTCCGCTCCATTGCCGAAACCCCAACCTTAGGGGGAAAAGGGGGGGATAGTATTCAAGGGGCAGCAACGGCGACGGCAGCAGCGACGACGACCTGCATCGGGAAGAATCGAAAGTACCCCGGAGGCTGTGATGGCGCCGGAGGCATGCACCACCACTGTGTGCTCCATGACAACCACCGTCCTAGGTACTTCGGCAAGGTTGGCATGCGCTACTTCCACCATCCCCGCAACAAATTCTATTGCCCCACCATCAGCGTCGACCGCTTCTGGTCCCTCGACCCTGACGACGTCAAAAAATCTGCCACCGTTTGTGACGACAACTCTGCCCCCTTGACCGGTGTCACCCCATTCAACTATTTTGAAATTCTCGGGCGGAATGCGCTCACCGGTTGCTTCCATTATTAAATCCTTGTTGTTGAAGGAATTCTCCCTCGAGCCCCCTTTGAGGCGGTGGGAACCCTCAGTGATAGTTCGATAGTCGGAGAATTCGCAGGCCGCTGTTTTCCCCCTCCTACTCCTCTTGATCCGTGGCATCCTCTCGAGGTTGGCCTCCGGGGCAGAAGCCCCGGCGGGAGAACCCCTCGAAGGGGCTCGGAAGACTGAAGGCGGTGGGGAGCCGGTGGAGATGGCGAAGACTAGTGCGAAGAGTGCTTAGAGTCGAAAAGGGCACCGATGGAGTGACTAAACTCTCAGGCAGAAGAAAGGTGTCAACTCTCAGGCGAAGTGAAGCCCCTGGAGGGAAGGAGGGGGCTTAAATAAGCGACGGGGCCTGGCGCAGTTATGGTGGTGGATATCCCTAAGTCTACCTGTGCCCGCCACGTATCCCACTCACCGTGACGTAGGGCTAGCTGCCAGCGGGACCATTATGGTGTGGCGCTTAGGACTACACTCCGGGGGAATTCCAAAAGGACTCTTCGGATCGCCCTAATCAAAAAAAGACTCCAGCACGTGTGCATTGAATGCCAAGATTTTCGAGGGCGGTCGGGTGCAGAATTCAAAGAAACGACTTCGGCTGTGAAAATTTTTCTGCACTTCCTTCGTTCGAAACTCGAACTCGGAAGTAGGGAGACCGGTGTTGGGTATAAAATCCCCCCCAGCCGAAGTTCGTGTCAGGAGTGACCACTCAGGGATTCTACCGGCGTCCGACCTTCGGCGACATCTCTCCGGCGATCGAGCCTCAGCAGCATTCCCAAGTTCTGCCGATGGATAAACCCCCTCCAGCGTCGACCAGATTCTTCATGACGGACAGACTCCTACGGGAGCCGGACTTCGTCCCTGACTCCGACTGTAGGAAGACTTCGTCCAGACTCCTACGGGAGCCGGGCTTTGTCCCCGACTACGACTGCAGGAAGACTTCGTCCAGACTCCTACGGGAGCCGGACTTCGTCCCCGACTTCAACTACAGGAAGACTTCGTCCAGACTCCTATGGGAGCCGGACTTCATCCCCGACTCTGACTGCAGGAAGACTTCGTCCAGACTCCTACGGGAGCCGGACTTCATCCCCGACTTCGACTATAGGAAGACTCTGTCCGGACTCCTACGAGAGCCGGACTTCATCCCCGACTTCAACTGCAGGAAGACTTCGTCTGGACTCCTACGGGAGCCAGACTTCATCCCCAACTCTGACTGCAAGAAGACTTCGTCCGGACTCCTACGGGAGCCGGACTTCGTCCCCGACTCCGACTGCAGGAAGACTTCGTCCGAACTCCTACGGGAGTCGGGCTTCGTCCCCAACTCCGACTGCAGGAAGACTTCGTCCGGACTCCTACGGGAGCTGGACTTCATCTCCGACTCTGACTGCAGGAAGACTTCGTCCGGACTCCTACGGGAGCCGGACTTCATCCCCGACTTCGACTGCAGGAAGACTTCGTCCGGACTCCTACGGGAGCCGAGCTTCGTCCCCGACTTCGACTGCAGGAAGACTTCATCCGGACTCCTACGGGAGCCGGACTTCATCCCCGACTTCGACTACAGGAAGACTTCGTCCAGACTCCTACGGGAGCCAGACTTCATCCCCAACTCTGACTGCAGGAAGACTTCGTCCGGACTCCTACGGGAGCCGGGCTTCGTCCCTGACTCTGACTGTGGGAAGACTTCGTCCGGATTCCTACGGGAGCCGGGCTTCGTCCCCGACTCTGACTGTGGGAAGACTTCGTCCGGACTCCTACGGGAGCCAGACTTCATCCCCGACTTCGACTACAGGAAGACTTCGTCCGGACTCCTACGGGAGCCGGACTTCATCCCCGACTTCGACTGCAGGAATACTTCGTCCGGACTCCTACGGGAGTCGGGCTTCATCTCCGCCTCGACTACAGGAAGACTTCGTCCGGACTCCTACGGGAGCCGGACTTCATCCCCGACTCCGGCTGCAGGAAGCCTTCGTCCGGACTCCTACGGAAATCGAACTTCATCTACAGAAATTCTCTGATTGGGCTCCTACAGCAAATGGCCCTCGCCTATAGTACTAACGCTCAAGGCACCCAACGGTAGTGGCCCGCCAGCAACATCCGAGCTTCTTTCAGATGGATAGCCACCTCTCTCCGTCAGGCGCTTCAACCGAGCTTCGACCGACAGGCCTGGACTCCCTGACAGGCCACAATAACGTCCACGACTCTGCTCCACCTCCTGCGATGGATTCTGTGCGGCTCCACCACTCCCCGTAACAGGCTCCACGCGGCAGGCCGCAGTAATGGCCATGATTCTGCTCCACCTCCTACGACGGATTCTGTGCAGCTCCACCACTCCCTGACGAGTCGCGATAACGGACGCCGCTCCACTCTCCGCAACAGACTCCACGTGGCGAGCCATGGTGACAGCCACGACTCCCCCTATTACTCTTCATAATAAACTCTTCCTGGCCCCAAGCGGCCCACTACTAGGTGGTTACAAATGTCACTATCAATCCATTGCTCCCTTGGCCTATAAAAAGGGGGCCCCAGATACGTTATTATCTAAGCTCTAATTTCTATCCCGAAATTCTACTAAAATTTTCGTTCGAGCACTCTATTCTTGTTGAGGCAGAGAACTGACTTGAGCATCGGAGGGTCTTGCCGGAGCACCCCCAACTCCGGTTTAGACTTCCTTTGCAGGTCCCGACGGCGACCGCGACTCCCTCGACTCCAGCTTCTCCGACGCAGGTAGATTTTTGCACCAACAATAGTAATCAAACAGTATGCTGAGGGTTCGAAAAAAATTTTGGATGGTATTTTTCTTTAGTTCTCCCTACACATCTTCAGCCGTATGGAGAACTAAGAAAAAATACTGTCGAAATTATTTTTGGCCCCTATTGTATATCGTTTGATTACTATAATTGACCTATAAACTTAATACATTTCCTAAGTGGGATAGGACCTTCTATACCTATTAGTTGATGATAGAATGCGTTTACTATGTAAGCCATTTTGAATGATAAAATAATTAATTAACAGTTGCCTTATATTTGTATATGCAGAATTCTTAGATAGTGTGCTATGGACCGTAGTTAGATGGATCATCGAGTAGTTGACGGGATGATTTTTATTGAATACAGAAAAGGTATAAAGTTGTTCTATGATTTTACTTTTAAGAATGTAGCACTCTTATATCAAAGACGTATTCATTGTCTTTGTAATAGATGTAGCAATAGAGAAATATTTGATAGGAATATAATTATTGTCCATTTGTATAAGAGTGGATTATGCCCAACTACAAACATTAGTACGTGCATGAGGAGATGTGGAAGAAAGTTGTAAGGGTTAGAAGCGAGCAGGATAGGGACACAGATAGAATAGTAGATATGATTATAGGTACAGCTAGTTTTGCATTTACTTAGGATGTAGAGGACGATCCAGAAGCTGGCAGCGGTGGTTTCTACTATATGCTAAAAGATGCTGATGAACTATTATGGTTAGGATGTAAAACATATACTGTATTATCAACTGTGTCAGAGTTGTTGAACTTGAAGGTCGAGTTTAATATGACGATCAATTGTTATGATAGGATGGTAGCAATAACAAAGAAAATACTTTCCAAGATGAGAAGGCTGACCGTCAGACCTTCGATGAGGTGGCCACATAGAGGCTTCGAGATGGCCTCTACAGCCTCAAACAGTCCACCATCGAGCATTTCAGTCACCATCAAACTAGTGGTCCTACAGAGATTACTAGATGCGAGTGGATATATGCGAAGTCCTCTGCGATCAGTGAAGCAGCGAGGAGTACTCCAGTAGATGGCAAAGGGTCCAATAGAACCAGACTACCTAGTAGGATCCAATCAGGCACACAGACGGCTCTGTCGGCACACATATTGTGGCTGATAGACTAATAAAAAATCTATACCAAAACTCTTCACTAGAACTATAAAAACTCTTATATGTATGCTTTAATTAATTTAATTTTATTATTTACTTATTATAGACAAGATAGTCAAATCATCCACTAGGTCAGTTGCGGTTGTGGGAGGCCACACACCAGTCTAGGAAGACTGGAGATTACTTAGATTTCAGGTCATGATAGATCGCGGTAAGAATTTCAAACTATATTTATTAAGTTGTTACAGGATCTAATATGTATATTAGAACTAATGTATTTCTGAACTGTGTAGGTGGATTACGTCGTTGCGTGGCATGGCAATGCCCCATCCACTCAACCCCTGTTGGCCTTGAGGGATGGCTCAGGGTCATCGAAGGGGTGAGTAGGAGCTGGATCATAGGATTCGGCCATAATTTTGATCCTCCAGTAGCTTGATACTCTTCAATATCCTTGCAGACTTCGACGTCCCAGACCTGGAGTGATGCGCACATAGAGGAGATTGTGCAGAGGCTTCTGAGCCAACGACCTAAGAGCTTTCGGGATGCCGCCCGTGATACGATCGTAGAGATTCTCCGAGATCCATAACTATACAACCAGCTGGGCTCATTGTTCCAACCATCACATCAGGTAATTCTATTAGTAAATTTTTTTATTTATTTTAAGTTTTCATGTTTAGAAGCTTTACATATTTAGGTTTGAATTAGGAGAGAGAATTTAAGGGCTAAAAATTGAATCTAACTATCCAATTGATGGACCAAGGGTGTCTGTAGCTCTGTATCATTGAATGAAACATGTAGGAATAATCTATTTGAAAATCGAAGGAGTGTATCGAAAGATACGCCTATGTATCAAAAAATACATCTTTATATTGAAACTTATTAATAATATTTTATTTTTCTTTATTTTAGGATGTTAGGACATCTGACTTTTATCTACCAGCTGCTGGAGAGGAGCAGAAAGATGAGGAAGAGGATGATGAGGAGAATCAGATCTGATTTTTTTTTTTTTGATGTATTATATTTTTTTTTTGATGCACTTGTAAAATTATATCATTATATTTTTAATATAATATAATTAATTTTTTATTTATAATTATTATATTATCTTTGAATTTTAATTATAATAGATGTTAGGAACTATAACTATGATTAATTAAAATAGATTTTAAAAAATATTATTATAGATTTTTTTTAAAAAAAATAAAACTAACTATTATCGATGACATTGGTGACGGTTTTAGCCGTTGCTAATACTTATTAGCAACGACATTAGCGACTAAAAAATCATCGCTAATTTTTTTTAATTTTTTTAATTTTTTTAAAAATAAAAAATAAATAACGATGGAATTTAGCCATCATAAATACCATCAGTAATAGTTATTATTAGCAATGGCTAAAAAATCTTTCGCTAATAGTGACAATTAGCGACTAGAATTGTTTTAACCATCAATTAGCGACGGGATGCCATCGCTAATAGTGTTAACGACGGCAAATCGACTATTAACAACAGCATTTAGCTGTTGCTAATAATTAGATTTCTTGTAGTAATCTCTCAATTTTGTACTTGATTTTTCTTCTTTTTCAAAAGAAATTATATCCATTATTTAAATGTGCATTAACATTCTAAATATATCCATTAAATATGTGTTATTCTTTTTCTGTAAACTATTTAAATATTTATTGGATCTATGATAAATATATCTGAGAGGTCCATCGTGCCTAAGAGATATGTGGGAAGCTCCTTCTCAAGATAAAACTGTTTCATTATAACCATGTTTTTCATTGTTTTAGCTTCTGTCTTGTTATATCTTTAGTGCATGGTTATAATTATATTTAATATCTTCTTGTTTTTAATCCACAAATGCTATATTTGTTGGTTGTATAAACTCTAAACAGGTTCTTTTTATTGTTATATGTCATTGACTCATTTGTTAATTGTTGTGTCATTTGTAAGTTGCTGTTGATGTCATTTGTAACTTATAGGTTGTAAGCTATTGTAAAATTTTATACATCCAAATAGTTTCCATTTATAATTTTACTGTGTTAATGTTATTTTAAGTTGTTGTTGATGTCATTTGTAAGTGGTTATTGCTATAATATGTGCTATAAATAGATTAAAAGGGATCATTTGGGTTGATGCCACATCCCATAGGCCTATAAGCCCACAACGCAATCATTAATTTGTTGTTAAATTAAAGAATACTGTAAAGAGGTTAAACAAGTGATAAAACTAAACAGATTGACCTAACCTATTTACTAAATAAATTAAGCAAGTCGGCTCTGATAACCTATTTAGTAAATAGTGCAGGTTCAATTTTAAAATCCTGATATGTTTAATAAATATATCAGGTTCAGATTAGATCTTTTGTTGACCAGACCTGTATAGATCGGACCTGCATGGTTGCCTTCGATGATGACTGAGAAGGCGATGGTGTCATCATCGTCATCACATCCACTGGAATCTAATGACGCTCTGGCAAATATTGAGATCGAGATGGTGCCTGAAGGGACTACCCCATCGTGGAGGAAGTCCAAGCCTGTTCATTTGGAATCGGATGACCGAACCGATTGACCAAGGTGCAAGCGAACCAGGGAAAGGAGTTGACCTACAAGGCAGGTCCTGGCCTGAAGTCCTCCAAGGCCAAAGATGACACCGTTGGGAGATGCAAGCTATTTTGGAGGAAGAAATTGCTAGGCTGCAAGTGAATTTTATTGAATTTATTGTGTTCATAGATTATGAAATTGAAGATGCCAGCAAATGGTGAACACATTCGCTCATTGGAAAACTTCTAAGCAGAGGTCTTCCCACGGATTTCTTGTCAAAGGAGCTGAAGATAAGGTGGTCTACTTCAAGGGAATTTGAAATCATCCCTTTTTTTTGCCGGTCACATGGTCCTTTGCTTCGAGAAGGAGAAAAGCAAGATGTGGGTCGTGCCGAACGGCCCATGGATGCACACGCGGGCAAGTCCTCGCTCTAGAACCGTGACGCCCGCACTTTAGTGATGGGGTGGACTCCATTATGGATGCTCTACTTTAGGTACGATTTTCCACGGAGATGTGAGAAAGGTACATGCTCTTGCAAGTTGCCTCTGTTGTGGAGGTTCCCAAGATCATTGACAACTGCACCGAGGAGACGATCAAAGGTGGGTATGCGAAAACTTGTACTGAAGTGGATCTAACTAAGCCGCTACGGTCGGGGTTGGATGTTGTCGCAACAGGCAAGCACCAATGGAAATTGTTCACGTATGAGAACTTACCGATTATTTGCTATCTTTGTGGCCACGGCCGGCATTTGGGAGGAGACTACTCATACAACTGGTGAGCATGCAGAGAAGTCAAGAAGCAGGGGAACCGAGCTATGGTGGGTGGTTTCGTGTGTGCCCATGGAGTCAGCCACCATGAAAGGCGGTAAAGCTTGTAGTAATGGTGGTAGACCAAAACGACAGCCTAGTGGAAGGGATGAGAGGAAATCGGTCAGAGTGAATAATGACAAAAATGATGCCTGGAAGACCGTTATGTTGCCACTAATAGCAGGAAGGTTGGCCCCATAGCAGGTTAAATGTAGGTACTTTCTGATTAAAACGGCCACCTCCTCTCAATTTGCCATGTTACGGGATGAGAGCATAGAGGATTTTGACATGGATGCTCAGGGGGTTGAATTGAGTGCTTGTCCTAAGACAAGGGTGGTTCTTGGAAACCTAGCAATGAAGGTAGTCACCGGATGTAGAATGGAGAGGCCCACCTATATATAGAGATCAACCCAGGCAAGACAGTTCGTGTGCACCATGCCCAGAGCCCAAAATCATTGTTCTAACAGAGAAAAGCCCAGAAATGACAAATGACATAGCTATTTGTGGACGCAGGGAAAGGAAACTCACGCAATCCAAAAATAGCAAGCTAGCAGTTATTAAGCATGCTCTTGCTAGCTAAAGGTCCCCCTCCTGAAACTTGGTGAAACTCATCTATTGATGGGAAGGAAATAGAGGCTACTTTGGAAGGCCATTGACATTTGGTCTCCTTGATGCGGGATAAGTTATTGGCACTTGCCACACAACTCCACCAATCGCGGTCGACAATCATGAGGAACCCTCTCTAGCAGAGGTTGGTTACACTAGCACTAATGGAGGCTCCGGCTGACCCCAACAAGGGACCACCTAAGGCCAAGACTTCCACTCCAGATGGGGAAGTAGCTGCTGCATGGGTGGCTCCCACCTCTCTTCCAAACCTTAATGAATGTGATTGTGTGGAATTGTAGAGATGCTGCCAAGCCCTCTTTTCTTAATAATTTTCATGATCTTGTCTGAAGCGCAAACTGGATTTGATCTATCTCCTGGAAACAAGACTTTCTGGCGGTTCTACCTTGAATTTTCATCGAGCAGTTGGTCAACAGTGGCATTTGTTCTCTATTCCTTCTGAGGGGCTGTCATGTGGCATCTTAGTTTTGTGCAAGTAGGACTAATCACATTGATTTCTTCAGCAACAACAAATAGCTAGCAGTCGGAGTTATCACTATTAATGGTGTGTGGCCTAGGGTGAATGCTACGACCTATGCTAGTGCTTGCTTTAGAAGAGATGAGAAGTTTGGGAATTGATTGTCAGGTGCATTTCCATGGGGTAGCCAATGCTGGAAATTGGGGATTCTAATGTCATTTGTTCTTCTAACAAAAAATTAGGTGGTAAAGCATTTACTGCTACAACAGAGGTGACTGAAGTTAGAAACTTCATCCAGTCTAATACTCTTATCTATTTGGGATATACTTGGAGTCCCTACATGTGGTGTAATAATAGATATAGCACTGCTAAAATTTGGGAACGCTTGGATAGTGGTCTGGCTACAACTGACCAGGTTAGAGCTTTCTCGGAGTCTAGTGTAACTCATCTGCCCAGAATTAGCTCCGACCACTGCCCTCTATTACTTAAAGTGCTTATTAATCATGACTGCCATCACTATTCTCCTTTTTGGTTTCACAAATTCTGGCTGTCTTTTGATGGAATAAGGGAGATTGTGCAAACAGCTTGGCATGGGTCTCAAAGGTAGTCTCCTGGTATTCATATTCTCAAGCTTCTTTGGAACACTCGTCAGGTTCTGCAACAATGGAACAAAGAGTATATTGGCAACTTTTTTGACGAGGCAAAACGACTTCGGTGGCTTCAGGAAGAAGACATCAAATGTACAGGAAGGAATGTGCAAATTTAAACTACCCTTTCAAGGAAGATATCTGAGCATGATCGGGTCCTAGAGCTCCTTGAGATTTATTGGTGCCAAAAATCTCACATCAGGTAGCTCAAAGACGGTGATCTTAATCCATTTTCTTCCATTAGTCTATTATACTACACCAAAGGAGAAATAGAATTACCTCTATTAACAAGTTAGATGGAGCCGTACTGTTAATGGAAAAGAAATTACTGCTACTTTTCTCCATCTTTTCCAGAACCATTGGAACAGTTAGTCACTTTTCGCATATTGAGCTACGCTCAATCCAACCCACACTTAGTCTTATGCAAAATCAATTGCTGCTTAAACTTGTCGCTAATGATGAAGTCATCGAGGCTCTTTCGCAAATGCAATCAAATCAAGTACCGGGTCCCTCAGGTTTCTAACTTTTGTTCCTGTCGTGGCCCGGCCCATGTAAAGAATTTCAGCCCACAAAGCCCAAACAAAAAAAAAAAAAAGAGAAAAACAGAGGAGAAGAACTCCCGAAGGGAGTCTTCTTCCTTCTCTCGCCGGCTCCCAATCGGAGTCGGAAAAGAGCTCCTTCCGACTCTATTTAAGGAGGAGATCCCTCCTCTCTCCCTTCCACCAAAGATCTGAGATCCAGTCGGCGGCAATCACCGGAAAACCACTGCGGAGATCCGTCCCTGTGCCCGTCCAATTGCTCGCCGACGTCGGAGGTAAGCCTCCTCTCCTTCCTCTCTTCTCCCCTTCCTTCCCGTGTCAGTATGCATGTTCATCGGCGACCAGAGTCGTCGGATTTTCATGAAAAAGGGGTTCGGTTTTCTTTTGATTTTTTTGGGTGTCGGTGGTCATCGCCGGCCACCGGTTTGGGCTCATTCGGACGGCGAGTAGCCCCCTCCTGCCGACGGCCGCCCCACACCTGCTGTGCCGTCAGTCGGAACTCCAAGGAGGGGACTTGCCGGTCCTCTGTTTCGGCCAGGAAGAGCCTGAAGAAGAAAGAAGAAGAAGGAAAAGAAAAGAAAAAGAAAGAAGAAGAAGAAGAAGGAAAAGAAAAGAAAAAGAAGGAAAAGAAAAGAAAAAAAAAAGAAAAAGAAAAGAAAAAAGAAAAAAAGAAAAAAGAAAAAAAAAGAAGAAAAAAATAATATAATAATAATAAATAGGATTTTCTCCTCTCTCTTCCGTGAAGAAAAAAAAAAAAGAAAGAAAAATAAAATAAATTAATAAATAATGATATAAATAATAAAATATGAGAAAGAGAGTTTCTCTCTCTTCCCTCTCTTTCTTCAGCCTGAACTAGTATTTTCTCTCTCTAGAATTGGACTTTCTCTCTCTACTTTCTCTCTCTAGAATTTTCTCTCTAGATTATTTCTCTCTCCTAAGATTTCTAAAATTTTGAGAAGAATGATGATGAATTTAAATGATCCTCGTTGGTGCAAAAATTCGCCTGCGTTGAAGAAGCTGGAGTCGAGGGAGTCGCGGTCGCCGCCGGAACCTGCAAAAAAAGTCTAAACCGGAGGTGGGGTTGCTCTGGCAAGACCCTCCGACGCTCAAGTCAGTTCTCTGCCTCAACAAGAATGGAGTGCTCGAATGAAAATTTTAGCAAAATTTTTAGGTAAGAAAATGAGAGCTTAGAGAATAACATATTTGGACCCCCTTTTTATAGGCGGGGGGAGCAACGGATTGATAGCGATTGTTTGTAACCGCCTCGTCGTGGGCCGCACGGGGCCAGGAGGAATTTATCATAAAGAGTAATGAGGTGGAGTCATGGCTGTCACCATGGCTCGCCACGTGGAATCTGTTGCAGAAAGTGGAGTGGCATCCGTTGTCGCGACTCGCCAGGGAGTAGTGGAGCCGCACAGCATTCGCCGCAGGGAGTGGAGCAAATTCGTGGCCATTACTGCGGCCTGCCACGTGGAGCCTATTGCGGGGAGTAGTGGAGCCGTGCAGAATCCGTCGCAAGAGGTGGAGCAGAGTCGTGGCCGTTACTGTGGCCTGCCAGGGAGTCCAGACCTGTCGGTCGAAGCTCGGTTGAAGCGCCTGGCAAAGAGAGACGGCTATCCATCTGGAAGGAGCTCGGATGTTGCTGGTGGGCCATCCACCGTTGGGTACCTTGAGCGTTTGTATTATAGGAGAGGGCCATCTGCAATTGAAGTTGGGGACGAAGTCCGGCTCCCGTAAGAGTCCGGACGAAGTTCACCTGCAGTAGAGGTTGGGGACGAAGTCCGGCTCCCGTGGGAGTCCGGATGAAGTCTCCCTGCAGCCGGAGTCAGGGATGAGGTCCAGCTCCATAGGAGTCCAGGCGAAGTCTTCCTGCAGCCGGAGTCGGGGACAAGGTCCGGCTCCCGTAGGAGTCCGGGTGAAGTCTTCCTGCAAGTGAAGTCGGGGACGAGGTCCGGCTCCCGTTGGAGTCCGGGCGAAGTCTGCCTGCAATTGAAGTTGGGGGCGAAGTCCGGCTCCCGTAGGAGTTCGGACGAGGTCTACCTGTGATTGAAGTCGTGGGCGAAGTCCGGCTCCCGTAGGAGTCCGGACGAGGTCTACCTGTGATTGAAGTCGTGGGCGGAGTCCGGCTCCCGTAGGAGTCCCGACAAAGTCTGCCTGCAATTGAAGTTGGGGGCAAAGTCCGGCTCCCGTAGGAGTTCGGACGAGGTCTACCTGTGATTGAAGTTGTGGGTGGAGTCCAACTCCCGTAGGAGTCCGGATGAGGTCTACCTGTGATTGAAGTCGTGGGCGGAGTCCGGCTCCCGTAGGAGTCCGGACGAAGTCTGCCTGCAATTGAAGTTGGGGGCGAAGTTCGGCTCCCGTAGGAGTCCGGACAAGGTCTACCTATGATTGAAGTCGTGGGCGGAGTCCGGCTCCCGTAGGAGTCTGGACGAAGTCTGCCTGCAATTGAAGTTGGGGGTGAAGTCCGGCTCCCGTAGAAGTCCGGACGAGGTCTACCTGTGATTGAAGTCGTGGGCGGAGTCCGGCTCCCGTAGGAGTCCGGACGAGGTCTACCTGTGATTGAAGTCGTGGGCGGAGCCCGGCTCCCGTAGGAGTCCGGACGAAGTCTGCCTGCAATTGAAGTTGGTGGCGAAGTCCAGCTCCTGTAGGAGTCCGGACGAGGTCTACCTGTGATTGAAGTCGTGGGCGGAGTCCGGCTCCCGTAGGAGTCCAGACGAGGTCTACCTGTGATTGAAGTCGTGGGCGGAGTCCGGCTCCCGTAGGAGTCCGGACGAAGTCTGCCTGCAATTGAAGTTGAGGGCGAAGTTCGGCTCCCGTAGGAGTCCGGACGAGGTCTACCTGTGATTGAAGTCGTGGGCGGAGTCTGGCTCCCATAGGAGTCCATCTGTCGTGAAGAATCTGGTCGACGCTGGTGGGGGTTTATCCATCGGCGGAGCTTGGGAATGCTGCGGAGGCCCGGCCGCCAGAGAGGTTCGGGAAGATATCGCCGGAGGTCAGAAGTTGGAAGAATTTTCGGAGGGTCACTCCTGGTGCGAACTTCGGCTGAGGAGATATTTTGTACCCAACATCAGTCCCCCTACTTCCGAGTTCGAGTTTCAAATGAAGTACAAAAGAATTTCACAGCCGAAGTTGTCCCCTTGAGTCCCGTGCACGATCGCCCTCAGATATTTTGGCATTTAATGCGCGCGTGCCGGAGCCTTTTTCCAACCAGGGCGATCCGAAGGGTCCTTTCAGAATTTTCATCAGAGCGTAGTCCCAAGCGCCACACCATAATGGTCCCGCCAACGGTCAGCCCTATGCCGCAGTGAGTGGGACATGTGGCGGGCACTGGTTGATCTGGGGATATCTGCCACCATAACTGTGCCAGGCCCCATCGCCTATTTAAACCCCCTCCTTCCCTCCAGGGGCTTCACTTCGCCTGAGAGTTTAGCCACCCCCATCGGCGCCCTTGTTGACTCCAAGCACTCTTCGCACCAGTCTTTGCCATCCCCACCGGCTCCCCGCCGCCTTCAATCTTCCGAGCCCCTTCGAGGGGTTCTCCTGTCGGGGCTTCTGCCTCGGAGGCCAACCTCGAGAGGATGCCACGAACCAAGAGGAGTGTGAGGGAGAAAACAGCGGCCCACGAGTTCTCCGGCTGTCAAACTGTCACTGAGGGTTCCCGTCGCCTCAAAAGGGGCTCGAGGAAGAATTTCTTCAACAACATGGATTTAATAATGGGGACAACCAGTGAGTGTGTTCCGCCCAAGAATTTTAGAGTAGCTGAATGGGACGACACCGATCAAGGGGGCAGAGTTGATGTTTCAAGCTGTGGCGGGATTCTTGACGTCGTCGGGGCCGAGGGACCGGAAGCGACCGGCGCCGACGGTGGGGCAGTAGAACTTGTTGCGGACATGGTGGAAGTAGTGCATGCCGACCTTGCCGAAGTACCTAGGATGGTGGTGGTGCACGCCTCCGACGCCATCGTGGCCTCCAGGGTACCTCTGGTTCTTCTTGATGTAGGTCGTCGTCACCGCTGCCATTGCCGTCGCTGCCCTTTGAATTCTATCCCATCCTTTTCCCCCTAGGGCTGGGGTTTCGACGATGGAGCGGAACAAGGCGGGGGGCGAGAGCTGAGGGATTTATCACACGCACTGAAAAATACTGTCGAGACGGATGGAACCGGAAGGAGAAGTTGGGAGCTTGAAGTGGTCTTCAACGTGTTCCTTTTGAGTCTTGTAGTAATATTTTTTTTTTCCCGGCCCCCAGGGCCTTGTAACGTACACCTCTGTTAATCAAGAATGAGAAGGAGATTTTGTTACTTCGTCCGCACTTTGCGTCGAATTGCTGCCTGCCGGACTTCTTTCATTTACCATTGTTATTGTTGTATTCCCTTCTTTTTCTTCTTCTTCTTCTTCTCTTCTTTTTTTTTTTTTTGACTTCGTCCGGAGGTCACTGGTCGTTGTCGCATCGGCTCACCTTTCCAGTCATCCCTCTTCTTCAGCCTTAATAGCTCTGTAATGTATATTTAATAAATAACATGAGAAGAGAATTTTTCGCTACCTCTTTTACCCATGTGTTGAATTGTCGCTTGCCGAGCTTCTTTCGGCTTTTGCCTTGCTTGAAATCGATGCCGTTCGGAGGTACCCGATTGCCGTCGCATTGACTCGTCCTTTTGTTTATGGTCGCTGATTTGTCCGGGGCCACTCGGGTTTGTCACCTCCTTTTAGAGTTCAAGCTGGGAGGTCCGGGCTTATCGTCGCCCTGAGAAAGCCGCCTTATCTTTGGCTCACGTTGAGAGCTTTCTTGAAGGTCGAAAATTTTGATAAGAACCCCAATCCTTGCTGAGACGAGGTTCCTTGCATCTTTGATGCAATTTGCTTTTCATTCGTCGCTGATGCAGTCCGTCGCTTTTCTTTTCAACTCCCCTTCCCTTTTTCTTTTTCTTTTTCCGAGTGAGGGTTTTCCCTCTACTCTTGGCGGGGTCGCGGGAGCGTGAAGGAGTCACTGGGAAGGTTCCCTTCTTCCTATCTGGTCTTAAATGACCAGAGCTTGACTGGCGTCAGGACGGGGTTCTTTCCCTATTTCTGGCATAATCAATTTTAGCTCAGGTTAGAACGAGGTCCTCCTCTTGTCGCTAACAAGGCTATGGGGGCACATATGGGCACTGCGGGGCCTCTCCCCCCATCCGGTCTGAGTGTAACCGGACCTTCGACTTTGCTCATGTTAGGGCGAGGTTCTCCTCCTGTCCCTAATATGGCTGTGGGGGTACATGTGGACGTTGCAGGGCCTCTCCCTCCATCCGATCTAAGGAGAACCGGGCCTTCGACTTTGCTCATGTTAGGGCGAGGTTCTCCTCCTGTCCCTAACATGGCTGTGGAGGCGCATGTGGGCGCTGTTTGACCTCTCCCCCCATCCGGTCTAAGAGGAATCGGGCCTTCGACTTTGCTCATATTAGGGCGAGGTTCTCTTCCTGTCCCTAACATGGCTGTGGGGGTACATGTGGGCGCTGTTTGGCCTCTCCCCCCATCCGGTCTAAGAGAAATCGGGCCTTCGACTTTGCTCATGTTAGGGCGAGGTTCTTCTCCTGTCCCTAGTATGGCTGTGGGGGCACATGTGGGCGTTGCAGGGACTCTCCCCCCGTCCGGTCTAAGGAGAATCGAGCCTTCGGTTTTGTTGGGACGAAGTTCTCCTCTTGCTCCCGACACGGTCCGTTTTGACTGTCCTGTCGATATAGGCTCGTGCCAAGAGAGGAGACATGTAGATATGAAACTTTTATTTAAAATAAAGTTATCGATAATACATTCGTAAGTTTTTCGAGCTCCATGGTCGCGGGAGGTCTGCTTCTCCAAGCTCCTTGAGGTAATAAGTTCTGGGCCGAACTACTTCTTTGACTTCATATGGGCCTTCCCAATTTGGGGCGAGCTTCCCTCGATCCTGAGGTTGCGAGACAGCGGCTCGTCGAAGCACTAGATCTCTTGCTCTAAAGACTTTATTCTTGATCCGAGAATTATAATAGCGGGTGACTTTCTGTCTGTAGGCTGCCATCCGAACTTGAGCTACCTCCCGCTTTTCTTCCAGTAAGTCGAGGTTGGCTTTAAGACATTGCGAATTGCGATGTTCGTTGAATGCCACACTCATGCCGACGGGAGTTTAAGCTCAATTGGGATAACAGCCTCCGTTCCGAAGGCTAGAGCGAAGGGGGTCTCTCCCATGGGCAGTCTTTGGGTAGTTCGGTACGCCCACAGCACATGGTAGAGTTCATCTGCCCAAGTTTCTTTCGTCTTTTCGAGCCTTGTCTTGATCTCCTGCAGCAGGGTTCTGTTGGTCACTCAGCTTCGCCGTTCGCTTGAGGATGGGCTACTGATGTGAAGTTGTGGGAGATGTTTAGGTCCTCGCAAAATTTGGCGAATCTCACTCCCGTGAATTGCCGCCCATTATCAGTAATTAGGGTTCTCGGCAGGCCGAACCTGCAAATGATTAACTTCCAGACGAAGTCTTGCACTTTAGCTTCTGTGATCTTCGCCAGCGGTTCGGCCTCGACCCACTTGGTGAAATAGTCAATTGTTACCAGGAGGAACTTCCTCTGCCCCGATGCCACGGGAAAGGGTCCAAGGATATCCATCCTCCATTGCGCAAACGGCCATGGGGCACTCAAGGGGGTAAGCTCGGTGGTGGGCTGTCTCTGGATGTTGGCATATCTCTGACATCGGTCGTACTTTTTGACGTACTCGATTGAGTCATGATGCATAGTCGGCCAGTAATATCCTTGGCGGAACAACTTGTGGGATAAGGATCTAGCCCCCAGATGGCTTCCGCAGATTCCTTCATGCACCTCCCGTAAGGCGTAGTCAGCTTCCGAAGGTCGGAGATATTTTAAGAGGGGCAAAGAGTATGATCTCTTGTACAGCTTGTCCTCATAGAGGATGTACTGGGAGGCTTGATTTCTGAGCTTTCGGGCTTCTTTTGCATCATAAGGGAGAACCCCGTCCCTGAGATATGCCACCAGCGGGTCGATCCAACTGGACTCATGATCAATTTCCATCACGGGTCGCTATTCCTTCGTACTTGGGCACTCCAGAACTTCAAAAAGAACACCTTTGGGCAACTCGGCTGGAGCCAGCGTAGCTAGCTTGGAGAGAAGATCGGCCCTGGTATTTTTCATTCTTGGAATCTGCCTGATGTGGAAGCTACTAAAGGCGGAGATGAGCTCCTTTACCCTTTCAAGATACTTAGCCATGCTGTCCTCCCGCACTTCGTAGTTTCCGTTGACTTGTCCCACTACCAATTGGGAATCGCTGTGGACTTGGAGCCGATCTACTCCCAATTCTTTGGTGATTTTTACCCCTGCGATCAGAGCTTCATATTCAGCTCCATTATTTGTTGTGGAGAACTCGAAACGCAGAGCATACTCTGCGACGATTTCTTCTGGATTGATCAAGATCAGGCCCGCGCCTGCACCCAACATGTTGGAAGACCCGTCCACGTAGAGGGCCCAAAAGCAACCAAGAAGGTCGGCTTCTTCTTCAGGGGAGTTCGGTCGGGGCTCAAGGTCGTCCATTTCACCCTGTTCCGGTTCGACCTCCTCCGAGATTGTACACTCTACTATAAAATCTACCAATATCTGGGCTTTTACCGTCGGTCTGGGTCGATAGTTGATGTCGAATTTGGTGAGCTCGATCGCCCATTTCGCCATCCTCCCAGAGGCATCTGCCCAGTGTAGAATAGTCTTGATCGGCTGGTCGGTGAGTAACGTTACGGTGTGCCCTTGGAAGTAGGGTCGGAGCCTCCGGGCTACAATCAACAGGGCGTAAGTTAGTTTCTCTAATTTAGTATACCTGGTTTCGGCGTCTCTCAATGCGCGACTGACGTAGTAGATCGGCCATTGAATTTTTGCCTCTTCCTTAACAAGGACTGCTGCAAGAGCCATAAGGGAGACCGCCAGGTACAAAAATAGCTCCTCTCCAGGTTCGGGCTTCGCCAGCAATGGAGGTGAGCCGAGGTAGCTCTTCAGCTCTTCAAATGCCTGTTGGCACTCAGGGGTCCAGCAGAAGTTCTTCGATTGCTTGAGGGTTTGGAAGAAGGGTAGGCACCATTCGACCGACCTCACAACGAAGCGATTCAGGGCTGCTACCCTTCCCGTAAGGCGTTGAACCTCTTTTATCGACTTCGGGGTGGCCATCTCCTGGATGGTGCAAATTTTCTCTGGGTTGGCTTAAATCCCGCACCCCGACACCATGAAGCCCAGGAATTTCTCCGAGGTCACTCCGAAAGCACATTTAGTCAGGTTTAGCTTCATCTTATATTTTTGGAGGGTGTCGAAGGTCTCCTCGAGGTCGGCAACGTAGTTCATGGAAGATTTACTTTTCTCGAGCATGTCGTCCACGTAGACCTCCATGTTGCGGCCGATCTGCTCCTTGAAGATTTTGTTCACCAGCCGTTGATAGGTCACACCTGCATTTTTTAGGCCAAAAGGCATGATCCTGTAACAGTAAAGGCCACGGTTAGTAATGAAAGCAGTCTTTTCTTCATCTTCCGGCGCCATCCTGATTTGGTTATAACCGAAAAATGCATCCATAAAGGTGAGCAGCTCATGGCCCGAGGTCGCATCCACCAGTTGATCAATTCTGGACAGAGGGTAGCTATCCTTTGGGCAGGCTTTATTCAGCTTTTTGAAGTCTATACACATCCTCCACTTGTCGTTTGCCTTTTTGACTAGGACAACGTTGGAAATCCAGTCAGGATAATTGACTTCTCTAATGAATCCAGCTTTCAGGAGTTTGTCCACTTCCTCGGCTATCGCTTTCTGCCTCTCTGGTGTATGACCTCAGATTTTCTCTTTCGTCGGTCGATGCTTGGGATCGACGGTCAGGCGGTGCTCCATGACTTCCGTGTCAATCCCCGGCATGTCTGCTGGAACCCAAACGAAAATGTCCGCGTTCTTTGGTAGAAAATCGATGAGATGCATCCGCACCTCTTCCCCCAAGTTGGAGCCGATCTTCACCACATGCTCCGCATTCCCGTCGTTCAAAGGAATCGAAACCAGATCTTCGATTGGGTCGGCCCTCTCCTTAGCGAGGTCGTCACGGACGTCCAGCCCATCAACTGGACAGAGGTCGGATTGGTCACTTCTTTGCAAGGCTATGTTGTAGCAGTGTCTGGCCAGGGCTTGGTCTCCCCTAACTTCTCCGACCCCCTGGTTGGTAGAAAATTTTAATTTCAAATGGTAGGTTGACACGACGGCCCGAAGAGTGTTGAGGCCCGGTCGGTCGAGGATTGCGTTGTAGGCTGACGGTGCCTTCACTACCAGAAAATTCACCAGAGCCCTAGATTGTCTTGGATATCGACCCGCAGCTACAGTCAAAGTTATCACTCCCTCCATCGGGACAGCATCGCCGGTAAACCCTACCAGAGGGGAGCTAATCGGTCCCAAATGGCCGTCAAGGATGGACATTCTTGAGAAGGCATCGTAGAATAAAATATCGGTCGAACTCCAATTGTCGACAAGAATACGGCGGACATCGTAATTAGCTATATTCAAGAAAACCACAATCATGTCATTATGAGGAAATTGAACTCCTCGAGCATCTTCTTCAGTGAAAGTTATGGATTCCTCAATCTTTTGCTGCTTGGGAGGTCCGGCCAATACGCCGGCCGCTCTCCACCGGGATTCTTCCGAGATGGTGTTGGCGAAATCCGTCGGAGGTCAATTGTCTGACCGCCCCATGCCGACGGTCGTTGCCGGAGGAGGAGAAGAAGGCTGAAAAACTGGAGGTGAGGCCGGAGCCTGGGATCTGGCCGCGGAGGCCGTGGATCGTCGCATGGATGCTTTGCGGGGAGGCATCAGGCGAAGACCTAATGGAGGAAGGAGGAGAGGACACCAGAAAAGATGACCGGAGGTGGTCCCGTTGAGCGCTCCTTTAAGAACAAGGGTACTGCAAAGACACAGGCCCCTTCCTCTAGCGCCAATCCTGTTGGTGCAAAAATCCGTCTGCATCGGAGAAGCTGGAGTCGAGGGAGTCACGGTCGCCGTCGGGACCTGCAAAAGAAGTCTAAACCGGAGGTGGGGTTGCTCCGGCAAGACCCTCCGACGCTCAAGTCAGTTCTCTGCCTCAACAAGAATGGAGTGCATGAACGAAAATTTTAGTAGAGTTTTTAGGTAAGAAAATAAGAGCTTAGAGAATAACGTATCTAGGCCCCCTTTTTATAGGCGGGGGGAGCAACGGATTGATAGCGATTGTTTGTAACCACCTCATCGTGGGCCGCACGGAGCCAGGAGAAATTTATCATGAAGAGTAATGGGGTGGAGTCGTGGCTGTCACCATGGCTCGCCACGTGGAATCTGTTGCAGAAAGTGGAGCGGCGTCCGTTGTCGCGACTTGCCAGGGAGTAGTGGAGCCGCGCAGCATCCGCCGTAGGGAGTGGAGCAGATTCATGGCCATTACTGTGGCCTGCCGCGTGGAGCTTGTTGCGGGGAGTGGTGGAGCCGCGAAGAATCCATCGCAGGAGGTGGAGCAGAGTCGTGGCCGTTACTGTGGCCTGCCAGGGAGTCCAGACCTGTCGGTCGAAGCTCGGTTGAAGCACCTGGCAGAGAGAGGCGGCTATCCATCTGGAAGGAGCTCGGATGTTGCTGGCGGGCCGTCCACCGTTGGGTACCTTGAGCGTTTGTATTATAGGAGAGGGCCATCTGCAATTGAAGTCGGGGACGAAGTCCGGCTCCCGTAGGAGTCCGGACGAAGTTCACCTGCAGTAGAGGTCGGGGATGAAGTCCGGCTCCCTTGGGAATCCAGACGAAGTCTCCCTGCAGCCGGAGTCGGGGACGAGGTCCAGCTCCCATAGGAGTCCGGGCGAAGTCTTCCTGCAGCCGGAGTCGGGGACGAGGTCCGGCTCCCATAGGAGTCCGGGTGAAGTCTTCCTGCAAGTGAAGTCGGGGACGAGGTCCGGCTCCCGTAGGAGTCCGGGCGAAGTCTGCCTGCAATTGAAGTTGGAGGCGAAGTCCGGCTCCCGTAGGAGTCCGGACGAGGTCTACCTGTGATTGAAGTCATGGGTGGAGTCCAGCTCCCATAGGAGTCTGGACAAGGTCTACCTATGATTGAAGTCGTGGGTGGAGTCCGACTCCCGTAGGAGTCCGGACGAGGTCTACCTGTGATTGAAGTCGTGGGCGGAGTCCGGCTCCCGTAGGAGTCCGGACGAAGTCTGCCTGCAATTGAAGTTGGGGGCGAAGTCCGGCTCCCGTAGGAGTCCGGATGAGGTCTACCTATGATTGAAGTCGTGGGTGGAGTCCGGCTCCCGTAGGAGTCCGGACGAGGTCTACCTGTGATTGAAGTCGTGGGCGGAGTCCGGCTCCCGTAGGAGTCCGAACGAAGTCTGCCTGCAATTGAAGTTGGGAGCGAAGTCTGGCTCCCGTAGGAGTCCGGATGAGGTCTACCTGTGATTGAAGTCATGGGCGGAGTCCGACTCCCGTAGGAGTCTGGACGAAGTCTGCCTGCAATTGAAGTTGGGGGCGAAGTCCGGCTCCCGTAGGAGTCCGGATGAGATCTACCTGTGATTGAAGTCGTGGGTGGAGTCCGGCTCCCGTAGGAGTCCGGATGAGGTCTACCTGTGATTGAAGTCATGGGCGGAGTCTGGCTCCCATAGGAGTCCGGACGAGGTCTACTTGTGATTGAAGTCGTGGGTGGAGTCCGGCTCCCATAGGAGTCCGGACGAAGTCTGCCTGCAATTGAAGTTGGGGCCGAAGTCTGGCTCCCGTAGGAGTCCAGACGAGGTCTACCTGTGATTGAAGTCATGGGCGGAGTCCGACTCCCGTAGGAGTCCGTCTGTCGTGAAGAATCTGGTCGACGCTGGTGGGGGTTTATCCATCGGCAGAGGTCGGGAATGCTGCGGAGGCCCGACCGCTAGAGAGGTTCGGAAAGATGTCGCCGGGGGTCGGAAGTTGGCAGAATTCTCGGAGGGTCACTCCTGGCGCGAACTTCGGCTGAGGGAGTATTTTGTACCCAACAATCCTCGTGATGGATTTTTGATCCGTGATCGTCGGACGGTACACCGATATCCACTTTGATCAGATCAAGTATTGTTAGATTTTAATTTCTATAATTTTATTGAATTATCCATATGATAATTTCAGCATGATTTGATCTGATCGATCGAATTTGTTGAATCATATTGTCAGAAGAATTCAAGATGAATTTTCTCTCTCTAGAATTTTCTCTCTCTAAAGTCATTTTTCTCTCGATCGATTTCTCTCTCTTGATCGATTTATCAATAAAAAAATTCTTTTAATAGTCCTGATCAGATTCTAATGAAAAATCCTGATCCATGATTGTCAAACAGCGTACTGGCACCCACCTTGATCAGACCATGAATCTTTAGATTTGATCATCTATGATCCCGATCTAGCCATGACTTGATTTGATCATGTTGATTTTATCAATCGAGATATTGGACCAATCGTAATGTTGGATTGTGTCATCTGATCAATTCGAATTGTACCTCATGAATTCTCTCTCCTCTGATTGTCTCTCTCTACTTGATTTTATGAAATCGATGAAGAAACCTTGGTCCTATCACTTTGAATCTGATTTGATCTGATAGTCAAATTTTAGATTGTTTAGGTCCTAATTAGATTTTGATTAGATAAAATTAGATGATCGGACCCAATCTAAATCATTGAAATATGGTATTCCTATTCTTTCTAATTATTGAAATTGATTCTGTATAGGATTGTGGATGTTTGATCATGGGATATCGTGATATGATCTACGAATAAAATTTTTGAAAGAAAATTTATTGAATTATGTGGATTTATTGAAATGCATTCGAGGTAAGTAATATTTTATTTTTTCTAGATTTATCGATAAATTATAATATATTTTTCTGACATGGTTTGTGAAACGATGCATGAATTGGATGAATGGTATTTTGTTATGAAAATATCTTATTTGAAATGTTATGATGAAGCATGATTGAACATATTAATTTCAAGATGCATTATATTGATTGATTTCGATACTACATGATTATATATTTTATTATCGAAATTAGAATATGAAATATGATTTATGAAGAATTCTGATATAAGAACAATATGAATTGACAACCTGACTATGTAAAGAACCCTGCCAATGGGGGCATATACGTTGGCAATTGATTTGTCCTGAAGATTTACGTCGCTAGAGAGACCAGCGACAAACCGTCAGAAAGACCAGCGATTTCGAAGGACTTTGCTGCCAGATGATTCGCAGCTCACCACAAGAAGAACGTGGTGTTATGACCCTGCCATAGAAAAAATATGGTCATAGCTCATGGTTGACGAAAGGAATTTAAGAACAAAAAGAAATTAAAATCTGGAAAGAAACTTGAATTTTTGAAAAAGAAATAAATTTGGCATGAATTATGTTGCATAATTGAAATTGATTTCAAATTGATGAACTCTATATGCTTATTTTCTATAAATGATTATTTACTTAAATGCCTGATGAAATCTGTTGAGAAGTGATCATTGCTTACTGGGCTGTCTAGCTTATTACCTCCTATTTTACTATTTTTACAGATGTTGAGGAATTAAGATGATACAAGATATGAATGGAAGAGTGATCAGAAGTAGAATCTCTATACTTTTATTTTCGATTGAAAGTCTTATTGAATTTGATGTAAGGACTATGAATCATTGTTGAATTTATTAAGATATTAAAGAAGAAATTTAGATCGTTATATTTTGAATTTAAATTATTGTCTAATTATTCCGCTGTTGTTTTAAGATAGCATGATAAGATGCTTTGTATGCTTATGGGAAGAGTTTTCTATGAGTATGCGGCGGTTGCCATGACTCTCGATTCACAATCTCGGATCGGGGGCATGACAATTAATATGGTATCAGAGCATAAGTGGATGAATTATAAAACATAGAATCAGATATAGAATGGGTGTAAGTGGATAGACACCAGGGACATTATAGTATAGATCTTTGATGATTGTAGTGAGAGAAATATTTATAAATTTTGATTAAACATTGAGATTATGTATAAAAGGATCGCAAGAGATTATGACATATGGAGTTTGAAATATGATGGATAATCTATAGATCATGATATGATTAGTTAGATCTTGATCGAAAGTAATCACAAAAGGATTGATATAAAATTTTATTGTGCAATTGTGGTTATTAATTTGATCATTGGTTATCAAGTAAATCGTAAGTTCAAATTCGATGTGAGAATAATACTATGATATTACTTCTAGTTGAGAAGTTGACTATTATTGGCAAGATAAAGATTTGATAATAAAATGTTGTTCCAGAATGGGCTAAGAAAATTTTTTTTTATGATGCTTAATTGAAATATTTATCGAAAGTGAACTTGGTATGTGGATCATATATAAAGTGGCATATTAGGATGAATGCATATTTGGAGATATTGCAAAGAAGCCTATCTCTTATTGATGAAATTGATTTTGAGATTGTAGGATATTCATCGTACTGGAATCTTTAATCATCATCCTTAGATCTAGATAATAGATCTTATTATGTCTCTTGGAGACTACATGATGTGTATGAAATTTTAATTTAAAGATTTTGTATCTAAGTTGATCAAGAGATTTTTTGATATTATTGTTGAGGTTGTTAATAAAAAATTGATATCTTCAGATTAAGATAAAAGATCTGATTTATATTTATTTCAGATTAAAGGATCCATGTGAATTTACAATTTAGAAATTTGGGATTTAGGAATTGATATGGAGTTCCTTTGCTTTTGTTAACGAGGTTCCTAATTGAATCTACTATTAAATGAAGATTTGATTTTTGAGGCTTGTATGACTTTGTGAAAAGATACATGATAGATATTAAAGATCTTGATTATAGAAATTTTAGAAAAAAAAATAATGATTTGAAGTTCTTATATATTCAGATTATGTCCAAATTTGGTGGAGCATCGAAGGATTTTCTTGTTGATTTGACTTATAAAGATTTTTGGTTTGAAAATTATCGAATTGAATTGATATGAGAATTAAGATTTGATTCATATTGATTATAGTAAATCTATATGATGGTTTAAATATGATATTGGACTCAAGGGTTAATCAAGATTATTGTACACCAGTAAAAGTATGAATGAGAATCGAAAGTTAATCTTTGACTTCAATTGAAATTTAAAATTTTAGATCTTTTCTATTGATAAGGTAAAGAAATAATTTGATCAAATTTTTTTTGGTGAAGCTAAGAAATTTTGATTGTTAGATCAGAGTGCGCAGCGGAAGCATGATAATCTGGATTACTTTGAGTAAGTCAGGAATGTTGACCCTTTGAGTTAAAGAATTATGATAGATGATATGGGTTGATACAAAAAATTTATTGATATTAGAAAGAATAATATTTTAAAATTTTAAATTATTTTAGATATCCTAATGTGATTTTTTAAAAGTAGTGCTTCCACTTACTATGCTACAAAAATAATTAGCATCCTAATTCTAGGAGGAGTAGACCTTTGATTTTTTATTTTAGATCTAGAATATTTAGAGATAAATTTTCTCTATCCTAAAATTAAATTTTATAATTTTCTATTTATTAGAAAGAATTTGAGATGGTTTATCAAATAATGATTTCGATCTTAGATTATTATACTCAAATATTTATCTTCAGAGTATAATAAAATTTAAAGTTAGAACTCTTTTGATCATTATTGTTTCTCTGACTAAATAAAAAAGATTGAGGTTATCTATTGATATTGATGATTATTCTACAAAAGATAGATTGGAGTTATTTATAATTTAATTTGATAATGAATCGATTAATTAAGAATTGTTAATGTTTAGATAAAGAAAATTGATATACTTACTTAGAATAGAGACATTGATTTTGATTATAAGAAAAATATAGTTTTGATTTAGATCAATTTCTGAGTTATTAATTTTTATTATGAAATGACTTAATGATAAAATTTGCTTCAAGAATTAGAATATTTAAGAGTTTGAGGGTTTGAGTGAGAAAATTTTGATGACTAGAAATAGTGATATTGATTCAATCAACAATGATGATATTGATCTTTATGAAATGACTTAATGATGAAGTTGTATCGAGAAATAAAATATTAAAAGTTCAAGAATGAGATTGAAATGATAAATCTTCAACCTTTGAAAGTATGAATAAGAGAAAATATTTTTGAATTTTAATTGATTGGGATGTTATCATATGATTCATAGAAGTATGTTTTCCTATCTTATGATGGGTTGAAATTAAGAGTGATTAATATTTTGAAATAAATAAATAAATGAATGATGATGAATGATGTTCTTATGTAAGAATAGAGACATTTACCTTCTTCTATTCACAAGAGATAGATTTGATTTTAATTTGAGTCATGAGATATTGAACATTAATTTTTACAGGAAATGAGATCATTATTTCAAAATCTTGAAACATTGAAAATCTTTGAGATGTTGATTTTGATAAATAAGAAAATGAATGGTTCCATTTCAGATCGATATTTGATGTACCGACTTTTTCCTTATGAAATGATTTAAGAATGAATTTATATCAAGAATTAGAATATTGAAATATTTGTGGATGAGATTCAAGTAAGGAAATACGAAGACTCAAGCAAGAAAAATTTCGAGGATGAAATTTCTTTTAAAGGGGAAGAATGTCATGGCCCGGCCTATATAAAGAATTTCAGCCCACAAAGCCCAAACGAAAAAAAAAAGAGAAAAACAGAGGAGAAGAACTCCCGAAGGGAGTCTTTTTCCTCCTCTTGCCGGCTCCCAATCGGAGTCGAAAAAGAGCTCCCTCCGGCTCTATTTAAGGAGGAGATCCCTCCTCTCTCCCTTTCACCAAAGATCTGAGATCCAGTCGGCGGTAATCGCCGAAAAACCACCACGGAGACTCATCCCTG
This sequence comes from Elaeis guineensis, assembly GCF_000442705.2. NCBI lineage: Eukaryota > Viridiplantae > Streptophyta > Magnoliopsida > Arecales > Arecaceae > Elaeis > Elaeis guineensis. The sequence goes on along the minus strand of NC_025993.2, from coordinate 99,990,121 downwards.
TGCCCGTCCAATTGCTCACTGAAAAAGCCTCACCGGCATCGGAGGTAACCCTCCTCCCCTTCCTCTCTTCTCTCCCTTCCTTTCCGTATCAGTATGCATGTTCACCGGCGACCAGAGTCGTCAGATTTTTATGAAAAAGGGGTTCAATTTTCTTTTGATTTTTTTGGGTGTCGGTGGTCGTCGCCGGCCACCGGTTTGGGCTCATTCGGGCGGCGAGTCGCCCCCCTCCTGCTGACAGCCGCCCCACGCCGGCTGCGCCACCGGTCGAAACTCCAAGGAGGGGACTTGCCGGTCCCCTGTTTCAGCCAGGAAGAGCCCGAAGAAGAAAGAAGAAGAAGGAAAAGAAAAGAAAAAGAAAGAAGAAGAAGGAAAAGAAAAGAAAAAGAAAAGAAAAAGAAGGAAAAGAAAAGAAAAGAAAAAGAAAAGAAAAAGGAAAAAGAAAAAAAAGAAGAAAAAAAGAAAAAGAAGAAGAAAAAAAATAATATAATAATAATAAATAGGATTTTCTCCTCTCTCTTCCGTGAAGAAAAAGAAAAAAAAAAGAAAAGAAGAAAGAAAAATAAAATAAATTAATAAATAATAATATAAATAATAAAATATGAGAAAGAGAGTTTCTCTCTCTTCCCTTTCTTTCTTCAGCTTGAACTAGTATTTTCTCTCTCTAGAATTGGACTTTCTCTCTCTACTTTCTCTCTCTAAAATCTTTTCTTTAGATTATTTCTCTCTCCTAAGATTTCTAAAATTTTGAGAAGAATGATGATGAATTTAAATGATCCTCGTGATGGATTTTTGATCCATAATCGTCGGACGGTACACCGACATCCACTTTGATCAAATCAGGTATTGTTAGATTTTAATTTCTATAATTTTATTGAATTATCCACATGATAATTTCAGCATGATTTGATCTGATTGATCAGATTTGTTGAATCATATTGTTTGAAGAATTCAAAATAAATTTTTTCTCTCTAAAATTTTCTCTCTCTAGAATATTCTCTCTAAAGTCATTTCTCACTCGATCGATTTTTCTCTCTTGATCAATTTATCAATGAGAAAATTCTTTTAATAGTCCTGATCTGATTCTAATGAAGAACCCTGATCCATGATTGTCAAATAGCGTACTGGCACCCACTTTGATCAGACCGTGAATCTTTAGATTTGATCATCCATGATTCCGATTTAGCCATAACTTGATTTGATCATGTTGATTTTACCAATTGAGATATTGGACAAATCGTAATGTTGGATTGTGTCACCTGATCAATTTGAATTGTACCTCATGAATTCTCTCTTCTCTGATTGTCTCTCTCTACTTGATTTTATGAAATCGATGAAGAAACCTCGGTCCTATCACTTCGAATCTGATTTGGTCTGATAGTCAAACTTTGGATTGTTTAGGTCCTAATTAGATTTTGATTAGATGAAATTAGATGATCGGATCCAATCTAAATCATTGAAATATGGTATTCGTATTCTTTCTAATTATTGAAATTGATTCTGTATAGGATTGTGGATGTTTGATCATGGGATATCATGATATGATCTACGAATAAAATTTTTGGAAGAAAATTTATAGAATTATATGGATTTATTGGAATACGTTCGAGGTAAGTAATGTTTCACTTTTTCTAGATTTATCGATAAATTATAATGTATTTTTCTGACATGATTTGTGAAACGATGCATGAATTGGATGAATAGTATTTTGTTATGAAAATATCTTATTTGAAATGTTATGATGAAGCATGATTGAACATATTAATTTTATGATGCATTATATTGATTGATTTCGATACTACATGATTATATATTTTATTATCGAAATTAGAATATGAAATATGATTTATGAAGAATTCTGATATAAGAACAATATGAATTGACAACCTGACTATGAAAAGGACCCTGCCAATGGGGGCATATACGTTGACAATTGATTTGTCCTGAGGGTTTCGTCACCAGAGAGACTAGCGACAAACCGCCAGAGAGACCAGCGGTTTTGAAGGACTTTGCTGCCAGATGATTCGTAGCTCACCGCAAGAAGATACGCGGTATTATGATCCTGCCATAGAAAAAATGTGGTCATATCTCATGGTTGACGAAAAGAATTTAAGAACGAAAAGAAATTGAAATCTGAAAAGAAACTTAAATTTTCGAAAAAGAAATGAATTTGGCATGAATTATGTTGCATAATTGAAATTGATATCGAATTGATGAACTCTATATGCTTATTTTCTATAAATGATTATTTACTTAAATGCCTGATGAAATCTGTTGAGAAGTGATCATTGCTTACTGAGCTGTCTAGCTCATTACCTCTTATTTTACTGTTTTTACAGATATTGAGGAATTAAGATGATACAAGATATGAATGGAAGAGTGATCAGAAGCAGAATCTCTATACTTTTATTTTCGGTTGAAAGTCTTATTGAATTTGATGTAAGGACTATGAATCATTGTTGAATTTATTGAGATATTAAAGAAGAAATTTAGATCGTTATATTTTGGATTTAAATTATTGTCTAATTATTCCGCTGTTGTTTTAAGATAGCATGATAAGATACCTTGCATGCTTATGGGAAGAGTTTTCTATGAGTATGTGGTGGTTGCCATGATCCTCGATTCACAATTTCGAGTCGGAAGCATGACAGTTCCATAAATATTTCTGGTCTATCATTTGAAGTAAGGTTTTAGCTACTATCCACAAAGTTTGCAGGCTGGGGAAGATGCCTGAGCAATGGAAAAACACCTATATTATACTTCTCTTAAGAAAAAAATCCAAGAGAAGTGACAGACTATTGGCCTATCAGTCTTTGTAACACCCTGTACAAATTGGTGGCAAAGATGCTAGTTACCTATCTCAAACCTCTCATCCTAGGTTTAGTATCTGTAGAACAGGGTGCCTTTATTTGTATCTGCGAGGAATGTCTCAAAGAATATTATGATAGCCCAGGAGAGTTTCCACTCCATGAGTTTTCCTTAAATCCCTCATGATTATTAAGGCCGACATAGAGAAGACATATGATAGGATGTCCTCGCTATTTCTTGAAGTAGTCTTATGCCACTATGGTTTTCATCCAACCTTTGGTCGATGGATTATGAGCTGCTCATCCTTGCTTCTCAATCATTACGAATGGCACTCCTTCAGATTGGTTCACCTCATCTGGTGGTCTTCGACAAGGTTGCCCTTTATCCCTATTTCTCTTTATTTTATGTTCTGATATATTATCTAAATCCTTACAGCAACTTACCGAATCTGGGCACCTCCGAGCTTATCAACCAACCAATGGTGGACTCCCAATCTCTCATCTTGTGTTTGCTGACGACTTACTCCTTGTTGCTTGAGCAACCACAAGGAATGGTGAAGTCCTCAAGTGCATTGTGATGAACTATTGTATCCAGTCTAGTTATGAGTAAGATATGGTAGCATTGGTAGAAGTACAGCAAATTAACATCCACAAGCCTCACGTTTGCCTTAGTAACAAGACCAACATCTACACGAAAAAATAGATTCTAGATATTTTCTCAATTCCCTTGCATGATGGTATTTGGTATTATCTCATTGTTCGTTTGTCTACATCCACTCTCTAATGATAGGCCTTCAACGCATTAATTGTTTGATCACATTCACAGGAGACTTGATGCTTGGAAGTGGAAGTACTTATCCCAAGTTGGTCGCATTACTCTTTTTCAACCTATTTTGATCTCCTCTTATATTTAGCTTACAAATGCGCATGTTCCAATGTCAGTTATTAATGAGCTTGAGAAAATATTCAAACCTTTCTGTGAGGCCATGAAGTGGGAGAGAAGAAGCTGCATTTGATAGCTTGAAACACCATTTGTCGTCCAAAGAAGAAGGGTGGTTTGGGTCTTCATTCACTAAGGATAAGAAAACATGCTTTGATGAGTAACATGGCTGGGAACTTGATGGTCAACAAGAACTCAGTATGGGCAAGATTGGCAGCCACTAAATATAACTTTAGACATTGGGATACCTATGGAACTAGGAGGGTGCTTCTCCTCTATGGCATGCCATCTGCTCCTCGACCAAATGGGTGCAATTTGGGTTCAAATGGTAGACTAGAGATGGCCAAAACATTAGCATGTTATATGATCCTTGGATTGATGAAGTTCCCGAGTAGGAGTGTTGTCTCAATGAATACTGTATTTCATGAAGACTGGAAGGTGGCACAACTCATTACATGGAATCTAGATGTGCTGAGCAGCCTTTTTCTGACAATATGGTACACAAGATCCTGTCTATCCCTCTTCCCAAACATCAGTGTAATGACCATTTAGTTTGAAAGCACCACTGTAGTTCCACAATCCACACAATCCAAACCAAGGAGATCTACAATCAAATACTTTAACGTCAGCATAGTGAGGCTCAGCTAGGTCTTGATGGGATCTAGAAGCTCAATATTGCACCCCGGTGAAGACATTTTGCTGGAAACCTGCTGGGGACGCCTTCCTTGCAAAACAATTCTTGCATTAAGAGATCTTCTTCGTGATCAAGAGCCCACCTGTGACTTATGTATGGATGTCGATGAGGACCTGGAACACTATTTGTTCTCCTGACCTCAAGTATAGCTAATATGGGCAATTTTAAATCAGACAAATCTTACTCCGAATCACACAAACTCGTTGGTGAACATTATTGATCTTTCGGCATCTGTCACGACCTCCAAGCATCAGAAAATCATTATTTGTTATACACTTTGGAGCATTTGGTACTCAAGAAACAGTTACCTCTTCCAAGTTCCAAGGATCTCAGCACTCCCATTACAGAATTTTATCTTCGACTCTTTGGTATGCCTCTGAATATGAACTTTCAACAAACATTACATCTTTGACTAATGATACACAGCACTGGGTTACCGGCAGCTTTACGAGTCCATCTCAATCCACACCAATTCATGTCTCTTGGGTACCCTCTTCCTGTGATCTTGTCAAGATTAACTTCGACGCTTCTTGGATGATTGGCAGATCTGGTGTTAGTTATATTATCCAAGATCATTATGAGATCGTTCTATATGCTGCATCTTTAACTTCCTATGCTTCCTCCATGCCTGAGGCCGAATTGTAGGCTGCCTGGCATGCCTTGACTATAGCAGTTTACACTCTTGGTTACACTCGCACATGTCTGGAGGATGATTCATTGACTGTCATCAACTGGATCAAAACCCACCATAACCAGCAGAGTCTTCTCATGGGTTCCTCTACTCTTCAGCCTCTCTTGCTTGATATTATTCGCTGCTCTTTAGTGCTGGATGCATTCAAAGTCTGCCTTGCAATTCATGAAGCTAACTAGCCGGTGGATCGTCTTGCACGCCTGCACTGCAATGGTGGTTTTGCTTCTATTTTTGTGTCTCCCCATTCTATTCGTCCTTTAGTGTTTGCTGACATGGCTGGAATCTTGTTCTACCGGCGCTAGCATCTCACTCTTTTCGTTTTAGGTTTTTTGGGCCATTGTCCCCCCTCTGCACCTAAAAAAAAAAAAAAAAAAGAGAACGAAACAAAAAACCACCACTCCTTTCCAGCTCCTGGCTTACGAGATCGTCATAGTGGGCTTCCGCTATCCTTGCACCGACATGGGTGAGCTTGAGCTCAGTATGTGGACCATGCCTCCAGGAAAAACCACTAGATGGATGATGCATCAGCATGAAAACCATCCTCATGCACTTAAGGTCTCCTCCCGCCTTCTAACCACTCAATAAGGCTGATGGATCCACACAAATGACCTCGAATCCAGTATTAGCTTTGATATTGTCGTACACAACATCGCATGACAATTATTTGATAAAATGCTAAACAGGGAACTACGACATTTCATGCTGGTAGAACAGAGTTGTGACCCGTCTATAAACAAAAGATTTTTACTGTGAGAAAATCACTACATTGTAGAATTTTCATTATTTTAGAATGGGATAATTATGTACCAAAAAGAATGGAATAATTGGGGTGCAACTTCAAGTTGTAAATTTTTCATTTAATTTTTTTTTATAAAAAAATATAAATTTTTTTTTCAATTTTAGCTCAATTCCACTTACATCTTCTCGATTTTAGAACATGTCAAATTAATCCTTCAAATTTTTAAGATGTTCCTCAATATGGGCTTATCATCTATCTCCATTCATAAAATAATAATATAAAATAAAAAAAATTATCCTTTTTCTATCTCCTTTCTCTTAACTCTCCAATTGCTCTCCTTCTCCACCTTCGATGCCGATGTCTCTCCTCCCTCCTTCTCTATCCTCTCTTTCCTCCTCAGTACTTTGTTCTCCTCATCATCCTTCTCTTCTAAGCCCTTTCCTCCTCTTTTTTTTTTTTTCTCTTCCACTTCTCCTCCTCCTCGAAGCCTACATATATCCTTCTCCACAATGGCACCCATCACCTCCACCCCTTCCTCATGAGTGATCTCTCTTTTCTCTCCTCTCCTTCTTCCTCATCTATTTTTTTTTTCATTCTTCTCATCCTCCAAGTTCACTCTTGACCTCTTCTTTCTCCTCATCTACTTCTCCTTCGCCTCCTCTTCCTCCTCTTTTTTCTCTTTCAAGTCCCCTTGTGAGCTCTCTCCCTCCATGGTGGCTCCCTCTACCTCCGCCCATCTCGCTAGCAAATTCTCCTTCCCCCTCCTCCTCTTTATCCCCTTCCTCCCATCTCTCCTCCTCCAAGCCCACCCACCTCTCCTTCCCCATCTCTTACTCCTCCATCTCTCTCTTTTCTTATCGGCAGTCCCTCTTTCTTCTTCCTCTCCTTTCTCCTCATCCACTTCTCCTCATCATCTTTCTCCTTCTCTAAGCTCATCCATGAGTGCCCTCCAACCTTCTCCATTTTCTTCCTCCTAACCTCTTCTTCTCTTTCTCTTCCTCCTTTTCTAATCCTACCTATGAGGCTTTTAATGCTGTCCTTTCCTTCTATGCCGATCTTTATGATCCTATCTTTTCTCTCTATGGCAACTCACTCCACCTCCATCTCTTTTTTTTGGTGATCCATTCAGTATGAGCAAAAGACATTTTTATCAATTGAAATAGAAAACTAACACTGTTAGTTGGTAAATAAATGATAGGACCACATTGAAATATTTCAAAAATTTGAAAGACTAATTTGACACATTTTAAAATTGATAGGATATATGTAAAATTAGACTAAAATTTAAGAGATGTTCCTATAATTTATCCTTTTCTTTAGAGGAAAGATGAACACCAGTCATTTGAACTCTTGCCACAGGACTGTAGGTAGACTATTTTTGTTCACTTTTGCGGTATTGAGTCCAATGTACTATTAAGAGTAAAAAATATAAGATTAGAGCTGATTTGCAGAGAAGTATACCTAATACAAGATTGATGAGGAAAATTTATTTTTTGCACAACACATGTTTGAAGCTGTATAACAAAAGTAATGGATGAACTGAATTCGAGAAGAAGTAAACTGGCTATAGTTGCCTAAACAAAAACACTAGTTTATGCTTTACTAGTTGCACCCCTCCTCCTAATGGAGGTTCAGTGGTTTGCATAAGTTCAACTTTTGGACTAGCTAGTTCCATCTCACTATCTGAGTTTATTTTTGTACTTTATTGCTTGTTCCAGATCTTAATTTATAGGAGAGTCCAAGGCTCATTAGAGTGTAATGGAAATGCATTACCAACTCTGGTCTACATGGCATAAGAGAAGAGACCTTAGCATCACCATGACTTCAAAGCTGGGACTATGAATGCTTTGGTAATATAAGTGTGTTAATTTGATTTTTCTCTCTACTACTATATTTTTTCTAAGGATATATTCTTGCTTTCATACAGATAAGCTGTCGACCTATTTAGGACTGGGTGTTGGACTACAAATGCAGGGTTAAATGAAAAAAAGTTGCAGAATCAGATATTTGACCAATATGCTGTAATTAGGAATCCACATATGGAATTGGCACTCTTCCTAAACAACTAACTTCTACAGTAGTTTTAGTAACGTAATGAATGTATAATGGGCTGCATATGGGCCTTGAATATTGCATCTAGTCTTCGAGTTGAATAGCTGACCTAACTTATCATGTCTGGCATCTATACTTTGTGGATTTTGGTATAATATCAACCTATAGGCAGTTGGTACTGTTACTATTTTTGTTATATTGAAACTATATTATGAAAAAAATGGTTTTAAACAATGCAAATGTACTACAATTTTGGGATTATATTTATGAAGAAAATGTCTAGGAGCAATGCAACCTGATGTGCAGATATATATGGGTGTCATCACAGACAAGCAACAGCCTGATTATCCTCAATGTGGACAATGGCATGTATTTGAACAACTTGATGTCCATCAGGCTTGCATTGTGAGTCTTCCTGGATGAAGAGAAAGGCTATGATGATATTAGCTCTTTCAATATCTCTTTATATCATTGATAATATCACCAAGACTGATCTCTATGCCAATGCCCGCAATGTGATCAAAGAGGTTAGTAATAGAAAAACTCAACGACAATTGAGGTTTTGGCTATATTTCTTGGGTCCCATGCTAAGTGACACAAGTACATCCTTAGAGTCAATGGAAATCATAATATCTAGCATTTACGGATTTTTTGGCTCAGGTCGGCTTCGCTAGAAGTGGGCGGCGATGGTAGGACAGTGACGGTAGTACTTGCAAAATAAATTTCAAGCCAGAGTTGATTCTGATAAGGATCTTCTAATACTTAAGTCAAAAATCTAGAATATATGGAAATGAGTGAGCATGAGAGATATTATGCGCTTACCTTATGGGCCCCTTATGGATCTCCATTTATAGATGGAGATTTGAGGCATCGTGGGAAGGCAGGAGTGCCTTGGGGGTATTATTTCTGTCTTAGTGGGTGCGATACCCTGATATCATTTATCTGATTTGGAGGAATTCGAGGAGTGGGCTGCTACTGTATCTACTCATCGTTAGCTATTTTCGGTGACTATGGGATTCGAAAATCTGCACAGGATCGAAGGTCAAACTTGCTTATTATATCAGCAAAGGTCAGTCTCTAGTGATACATCAGGTCAGCTAGGTCAGTCAGGCCTTGGCCCTTTGAAAGTTACCTATCGTCATCAAGTCGGCTAGGTCAGTCAGGCCTTGGCCCTTTGAAAGTTATCTGTCGTCGATCCGAGGTGGGACTTTCTTATCTCCAATAATAGTTGTCCTCCACTCTTGAGTCCGAGCGTGGATTAGGTCAGACAAAGAGAGTAGAATAAGCCAACCTTTTTAATTCTATGGGTGTGGCATCATTTCCTATGCCTTCACATGAATTGTTGCGTCTTCTAATTGGCTATCGGAAAGAAATATAACTGCCCAACTGGGTGGTGCCAAAAGTTGGCCATCTAGTAAGGACAGTCAAATTGATGTACCATCTACATCATCCTAGATTTTTATAAATAAGAGAACCTTGGCCCCTCCTAGCCACCAGTTCCATCATTAGCTTATCTTAGTCTTGCACTCTCGAGTGGAAGTTGGTTGAATGGATGATTTTCAGTGGCTTTTCCAACAATTTCCTAGTGATCTTTGGTTGTTGCTCTAGCTAGTGGCAGGAATGAGGTCCAAAGAGCTAAAGCAGCTTTATAGGATCACAAGAAAAAAAAGAAGGTATTGGAAGCTTGGTCGGCTCGATTGGGCAATGTTCAAGACGAGGCTCCGATGGATCAGGTCATCTCTTCCATGACGAGTGAGTCAGTCATGGCCGGTGTCCTAAGCTGCACAAGTGAGATTCCTATTTTGGTATAGGTTTCTTCATCAAGGAAGGCATCTCCAACCCAATTTCTACTACCCGCCCTCAAGAAAAAGGAGGGTCTTCCAAGTTGCCATTTTGAGCCAGTGTGACTGCTTCGGAGCTCACTATCTCTACATCTAGAGTAGTAGGGGAACATGTTACCTTAGCTCGAGCTTATGAATTTGCTCTAGATGACCCAAGGGTTGCGAGCAACCTAATCAATTGGTTCTTTCTTTCAATTGATGCGAGAAAATTGGCGGAGGCCAAGCTGAACTTCTTGTAGGAGGATGCCCTCAACTCCTATATAGATAAAGATTTTTATTGTGAGTCATTTGCTTTGTCACTTCATCTAGTCAATCAATTTCTTGTTCCTTATAGTCGGGGCATTATTTGTCCAGTTCTTTGAGAGCAGCCGAATCCGCAATGTTGGAGGTTGCCGATCTGAACATAGGATTGAAGTTTCTAAGAGAACAATTTGCAAGGAAAAGAAAAAAGTCTCTATGATGAAAAAGAGAGCTTCAGAAGGGAAGAGAGCTTGTACCAAAATAAGAAACCTAAAGGAGGCACTGAGAAGGGTAGAAGAAAGTGTTGGGTGGATGTCTGGCCAGGACACCACTTCCCAAGATCTTTTCAGTCCCACGCGATGCAGCAGGAAGAAAGAAGAAACAAAACAAAAGAAAAACAATCAAAATACGTGGATCAGCCACAAAAGAGCTCGCCTCCATGGGGCATGCAAACTTCACTATGAAAAAAAAAATTTTACAAGAGGAGACCTCACCCTCAACCCTTGTACACCCAATTCTCTCTCACCGGAAGTTCCCCTCACAAAAGCTCTCTCTCTCTTGGAAGACCCCCTGAACCCCTGAAGTACCTGGTGACCGCTGTCCAAGAGCCTCCTGCTCCTCTCTCAGCGCTTCCGCCTCTCTTTTCTTCTCGGATTCCGTACGGGCTTCGTACGACGCAAAAACCGATCCACTGCTTTCTCTGTTCGTCACAGGGCCCTTTTAAAGGGTTAAACAGAGTTTAAACCTAATTAGATTAGGTTTAAGAGTCCTAAAAAAGCCAAATCAGCCTCCTGAACCGTCGGATCATCACTGAAAACTCTCTGGGCCGTCCGATCGCGATCGGTCCACGGAATAGTGCCGTGGACCGTGTGAAACGCGTTGGAAACGCCCATGCGGTCCACAGGCCCAGCCGTGGACCGCCCGGTCCATGATGGACCGGGGTAAAGGGGCCAGCAGGCCGCCTCGGCCTGGGCCGGCCGCGTGCGCGGGCCTGGGCCGCACCTGCACGCGAGCCTGGGCCGCACTTGCGTGCGGGCCTGCGCATGCCTAGGCCGCGCGCCCGGTTGGGCCGCGCGCTCGGTTGGGCCCCGCGCGCCCGCCTGGGCCGCGGGCCTTGGTCGCACATCCCGCATGGGCCTGGGTCACGCGTCCCACGCGCTGCCGCCTGCGGCGGCACCGCTGCCGCCCGCTGCCGGTAGCCGGCGATCCTCCACCACCTCGAATCTTGTGCCGACTTCAAAAGCTCGTATCTCCTCCATCCGAGCTCCATTTCAGGTGATCTTGGTCTCGTTGGACTTCATTTTTCACCGCAAACCTTGCTGTGGGCTCAATATGGGCTGAATGTCGAGACGTCAAATTTTAATAATCTCCACCTCGACTCGATATTCGGCCTCCTCCAAACTCCAAGAGTTTTTGGATCTCCTTGCCCCATGTCCTGGGGCAATCGCCTGCTGATCATCGATGGGCAAACATGGGAGTCGAGCCAGGCTGCTCGATCCTATCTCCGTCATATGCTGTGCTCCTCCTGACCTGAGACCTGTTCGGGGCATCGTCCTGCGGTAATAGGAATCTCACCTTGCGACGTCGCCTCTCATCCTCCCGAGTCTCCTGTCTCGTGCCTGATCCGCCTCCTGGAGCTCCACCTCGCTTTGGGCTCCACCTGGCTCCCGAAGCTCTACCTCGCATTGGGCTCCCTGTCAGGTAATAATGTCCTCTGCTCCTCTTCTTTCCCTCCAGCACAATCCTATTGCCGTGTAGTACCCTCAGGATTCTTCCACCAGCTACCGTCCTGTAGCCTCTCGAATCCAGTCTGCTAAGTGAGATAAGATTCCACCTGAAATCGGATATGTATCGGACCTTCTCCAATCTCCTCACTGCACCGTCATGTGTCCTCCAACTGACCGTTCCAATGCCTCTGATCGCACAGCTCGATCCATCCGGCAGATATACAGTACCCTCACTGTTCTCTAAGGAGTCAAACTGCTAGTCTCTGCAACACACATGATAGGGGCATGCAGAATCTAATATCCACTGCTGGGAAGAAGTAGATACCTCATCAGATATCTCCAGGACATCTCCATCTAAATCACTGCCGGCCGTCGCTACAGCAGCCACCGTCCGATTTTTCAATTGAGGGCAATCTCTGGCTAGATGCCCTAACTCCTCACACCGGTAACATCTGGTTTTGCTCAAGTCCCTCCTGGACTTAGACCGCCCTCGTTGCGATCTCCTGTCGCTCCGTCTACCGCCTCCTGCTCTTCCAGAAGCCACCAAAGCTGAGCTACCGCCACCTGAGCTCGAAGCTGGGTTCTCCCTCCTGAGAACCTCATTCTGGAGTATCACCGCGGTGACCTCGTCCATCTTGATAGTACTCTTTCCCACTAGAAGAGTAGTCACCAAGAACTCGTACGAAGGGGGAAGCGACGCCAGCAAAACCAGCGCCCTGGTCTTCTCCTCAACGTTCTCGCCAATGTTGAGGAGGTCGGTGAGGATCTTCTGGAAGTGGCTCAAATGCTCCTGCACGCTCTGTCCCTCAGTCATCCATAGTTGGTAAAACTGCCTCCAGAGGAAAAGAGTGTTGATGAGAGACTTCGCCATGTACACTCCTCGAGCTTCGACCATAGCACCGTCGGAGAAGTCTCGCTAAGCACATGGATCACCACCTCATCCGTCAGGTACATGCGAATGGTACTCACCGCCTGCATCTGTAGCCATTTTCAATCCCGCACCTCCATGGTGGTCGGCTTCTCATCGCACAAGAGAGCATCGATCAACCCCTGTTGGATGAGCACGTCCTTCACCCTTGCCTGCCACAAGGAGAAATTGCTCTTACCATCGAACTTGTTGATCTCCATCTTGATTGTTTCTGTCTTCTCCATCTTCAGTCTTGCTCACCACCACTGCAATCTGCATCCTTGTACCGCCTTGCTCTGATACCACTTATTGGGTGGATGTCTGGCAGGACACCACCTCCCAAGATCTTTTCAGTACCACGCGATGCAGCAGGAAGAAAGAAGAAACAAAACAAAAGAAAAACAATCAAAATACGTGGATCAGCCACAAAAGGGCTCACCTCCACAGGGCATACAAACTTCACTATGAAAAAGAAATTTTATAAGAGGAGACCTCACCCTCAACTCTTGTACACCCAATTCTCTCTTACCTGAAGTTTCCCTCACAAAAGCTCTCTCTCTCTTGGAAGACCCCCTGAACCCCTGAAGTGCCTGGTGACCGCTGTCCAGGAGCCTCCTGCTCCTTCTCTCTCAGCACTTTTGCCTCTCTCTTCTTCTCGGATTCCATACGGACTTCGTACGGTGCAAAAACCGATCCACTGCTTCCTCTGTTCATCACAGGGCCCTTTTAAAGGGTTAAACAGAGTTTAAACCTAATTAGATTAGGTTTAAGAGTCCTAAACAAGCCAAATCAGCCTCCTGAACCATCGGATCGTCACCGGAAACTCCCTGGGCCGTTCGATCGTGATCGGTCCACGGAATAGTATCGTGGACCGCATGAAACGTGTGGGAAATGCCCACGCGGTCCATAGGCCCAGCCGTGGACCGCCTGGTCCACGATGGACCGGGGCAAAGGGGCCAGCAGGCCGCCTGGGCCTGGGCCGGCCGTGCCTGCGTGCGGGCCTGCGTGCTCCTGGGCCGCGCGCCCGCCTGGGCCGCGGGCCTGGGTCGCGCGTCCCGGGCCCGCGGCCCAGGCGGGCGGGCGGCCCAGGCCCAGGCGGCCTGCTGGCCCCTTTGCCCCGGTCCACTGTGGACCGGGCAGTCCACGGCTGGACCTATGGACCGCATGGGCGTTTCCCACACGTTTCACATGGTCCACGGTATTATTCCATGGACCGATCATGATCGGACGGCCCAGGGAGTTTTCGGTGACGATCTGACGGTTCAGGAGGCTGATTTGGCTTGTTCAGGACTCTTAAACCTAATCTAATTAAGTTTAAACTCTGTTTAACCCTTTAAAAGGGCCCTATGACGAACAGAGGAAGCAGTGGATCGGTTTTTGTGCTGTACGAAGCCCGTACGGAATCCGAGAAGAAGAGAGAGGCAGAAGCGCTGAGAGAAAAGGAGCAGGAGGCTCCTGGACAGCGGTCACCAGGCACTTCAGGGGTTCAGGGGGTCTTCCAAGAGAGAGAGAGCTTTTGTGAGGAGAACTTCAGGTGAGAGAGAATTGGGTGTACAAGGGTTGAGGGTGAGGTCTCCTCTTGTAAAATTTCTTTTTCATAGTGAAGTTTGCATGCCCCGTAGAGGCAAGCCCTTTTGTGGCTGATCTACGTATTTTGATTGTTTTTCTTTTGTTTTGTTTCTTCTTTCTTCCTGCTGCATCGCGTGGTACTGAAAAGATCTTGGGAGGTGGTGTCCTGGCCAGACATCCACCGCCTGGGTCGCGCATCCCGCACGGGCCTGGGTCGCGCGTTCCGCGCGCCGCCACCTGCGGCCGCGCCGCTGCCGCCCGCCGTCGGTCGCCGGCGGTCCTCCACCGTCTCGAATCTCGTGCCAACTTCAAAAGCTCATATCTTTTCCATCCGAGCTCCGTTTCAGGTGATCTTGATCTCGTTGGACTCCATTTTTCATCGCGAACCTCGCTGTGGGCTCAATGTGGGCTGAATATCAAGACATCAAATCCTAACAGAAAGGATTGCTTCGGAGAAGGTCCAATCGACTGAAGCTTACATGAGGGGGGACAAGGCAATCGAAGAAGCAAGGTGGAGGCTGCTAAGAAGATCGTACGACTTTCGAATGAACTCCATGCTACCAAAAGAAGAATTGAATCCTTGGAATATTCACTTGGTCAAGAGAGGTCGGTGGTGGTGGAGCTTATGGAGAGGGCAGCTGCAAGTGAAGCAGTGACCCAGATTGAGGATAAGGTCAACTAGATGAAAGTGAGGATCATCACCAACCAAGCCAAGATCATACAAGAAATAGTGAAAGTATCCTTAACGGTCTATTAGGTTGGCTTCAGGAAGTGCAAATCTTTGGCTAAACGACTTTTTTCAATGATTGACACTGATCTCCTTGAAGCTCCACCTCTTGACGACTCTGAGCTTCCCATGGCTGATGAGGCAATGGGTCCGGCTGGCAAAAAATCTTCCTCCCGAATGGGAGACAGTCCCGTTGTTGAAGCTTAGGGTTACAATTGCATACTTGTGTGTGTGTATGAATATATATATATATATATATATATATATATATATATATATATATATATATATATATATATATATATATTTGGCTCAAAGGTCGGTTCAACTTTTTGTATGGCTAAGTTTTGTAACTAGACTACTAGGCTCTTTATTAATGAAATGCAATACTTCTCTTTTTTTATTATATCTATATATTACCTCCGAGTCATAGTCCTTGGGAGCTCTTTGACCTTCTGAGAATTCACCATCGATATAGGTTCGAAAACCACTAAAATGTAGATCATCGATTTTAGGCCGGTCGACTGAGGCATTAGTTCTTTCTTCTAACCCAGTGAAGGGCCCCTCATGTCGGTTTCCTTACGTGGTCGCTCATGACCTTTAATTAGTCACTGAAGCATCACAACTTGTAATTGGCACCTTATGGGTGGCAGGGTGCACTGATTGTGGAAGGACACATGTCGGTGATCGAGTAGGCTATCCAGACCAATGCGCCATTGACTCTATCTATTGTTTTATTAATTCACCATCCATGGGGAGCCAGCTTAGCCAATAAGTGGTGGCCAAGTGACATTCATCCAATGATCTGGTTGAATCATCGCTCCGAGGTTCTTATAAAATGGGTTTGGTCTCTTCAACTCTATTTTTATTGTTTCCTTTTGGTTTAAGCTTCACAACCCTTCTGAGTCCGTGGGCAACCTCCGATGTGGGCAAATGATTTTGGCTATCTTCTTCGGCATTCCCTCAAGCGGTCAGCTTCTGGGTTTCCTAGGTTAGACAAAACTCTCTATTTTTCTAGTTCTCCTTCTCTTCTTTCTTTCCTCTCTTTTTTTTTTAATTTTCACCTCTTCTTCTACTTCTTTTTGACCTCCTTGTTTCTTCATCTCGCTTTGATCTTCTTTCCTTGTCTTCTCCCTTTTGGTTCTTGAGGATAGATGAGTCGTAAGGTTTGGCAAGTAATTGGTCTTCCGTCCATGACTCACCTCGAGCCTTGGGCTTTCCTTCTTGGAGGAGTGGCAAGTAGGATCCCGAGGAGTCTTTTGTCCCTTAATGCTAGAAGCCAATCAAAAGTCCTAGAAGCCAATCAAAAGTCCTAGCTAAAGAGTCTAAATCTCATCAGAAGTCCAAGCATATACAGCAACAAGTTTATATGATATGCGACAACCTCAAGAAGAAGTACATCAATGTGCAGAGAGTAGACTCAACCAATAATATGGTGGACCAACTGATGAAGCCCCTTAGCTTGTAGAAGACTAAAGCCCATCTTGAGAAGATGGGGCTTAGGTATATAACTGATTAGCTTTAGTGCAAGGGTGAGATTGTTAAATATATGCTTTAAAAGCCAATCAAACCAACATATGTATTTATTCTAAGACATAATTTTATATTTGATCTTTTTCATTATTAATAAAATTAGATTTTAATTTTATTTATATTATGTATATATCCATGAATTGTTCAAAAAATTAATAAGATGATAACACATATTCTTAAGAGTTAAAAATTTGAGGTATGTGTCATTGGTGATTGATTCTTAAATACTTCTAATCAATGAATCATTATAGAGGCAGTGATTAATCTAATGAGATTGATGTATAGATTGCTTTTTTTTTTCAAGGATAGACGAATCTTGAGTTTACAGTGTGGGGATACTAAAATGAGAGTACACTAAAATGAGAGTGTAGATGGTTGTTAGTGATCAAGGGTACCAAGCATGATCGATATGAGAAGTTACTTGGATATCGACTCACTCGTCAGTGACTTACTTGATACTACAGTAGTGTGACTAGTTTTTTGACCTACAGTGTCTTGACTATTCGATTGCTGTAGTTTGACTGTACATATACTTAGTCTCTATCTATATAGATCTTCATGATATATGCTGGCTACAGTAGTTTATTGTAGAAATAGGATGTGCGTCTATATGAAATCTATCACTGTTAGTAGATAAAAAAAATTGATCCTATGTAATTTATGAAACTGAATTTAGAAGATCTTGATCAGGACAGTATGAATAGTGAAAAAAAATTTTCATCATTTTCACATCAGAAACGCAAGTCGAATAAATTAAATATATGACAGATGATGAAGTTTGATGAGTAATTCTATAACCTCCATCTAGTCGACATTCATGATAGAAGGACTGTATCATGCATTAACTACACCTAGAGATTCATTTTATTCTGTTCTGCTAAATTATCACTACATGCTGCTAAGCATCACTGATAGATTATAGGACTCATGAGAATTATCTTGATGATTGATAATTCTTATTGGAATGAGTTAGGATTGTTTCAACTTATTGAAAAAAGTTTCAACGATATTGAGGATATAGATCACAATATATCTTACTACCAAATAGAATAGAATCTATAAGATCACACACATAGGAGGTTGTGATCAATCAAATGGTAAAATTTAAGTTGATAGGATTCGATTTAAGTCTGAGTCAAAAAGTTGACATGTCAAAGGATGACATGTCAAAGATTTGATGCATCAAAGAGTTGACACTATCAAACCCCAAACCACTAGGACTCCTAATAATCTTTGATCGCTCAAAAGTTGATCTATCAAAATGTTTGATGCTCAAAAAGACTCCTTAAAGGAAATTTTAGGTGGTACTATGCATGCAATTTCAAAAAATTTTACAGTGGATATGTATGATTAAATGATTTAATCTAATTTATATGCATAAGATCTAATCTAGACTATCATGTCAAGACTTATTATATGATTTAATATGTACTTTAAAATCTGAAAATAAAAACTGCATCGATCTAATCAATGCTGTAATGTAGATCTAACCATTAGATCTATCAAAAATAATCAAATAAGTTTAGAAACCATTAATGAACTGTAAGTTGTTGATCTTTACTAGTTCAACACTTAGATAGATACTCCTTCAGGTTGCTTACAGCTACACGAACACATCCAGCATCTACAGAACATCCACACGAAGACCAGCGCAGATCAGGCTCCTTGGAAGTGCTAGCTTGCAAGGATCTTCAAGGCTGATGTCTCTCTTCTTTTTCAAAACTCTTGGATGCTCCAAAGGAAGAGAAGATCTGGAGGAGGAAGAGGAGATAAGAGATAGTTCTGGAGAAAAAGTAAAATCAGCAAAGGAACTCATATGGAGCATCTACTATTGGAGCCCCTTTTAAATAACAAAGGCTATGATTTTGGGTCAAAGGGAGAGGGTGCCAAAGAGTCCACACCAAAACAATTTTGGGCATCTCAAAATTTTTAAAAATGGGTGGTTGGCATGAAGAAGAGATCTGATATTCCCTAGGCACCATCCTTCTTTCCAAGGTTGAAAAATCTTTTTCCTTCTTATCTCCTTATCTCTAATTTAGATCGCATTCAAATTAGATAGGAGATAAGATCAATGCTCATCATGCCTTGCCACCCACTCTCATTGAGCCTTCTCCCATCACACCAAAAATCTCAAGCCAAAACCAGTTTGGCATTGAGAACAAGTGGATGGGTCCAGGGTGGCACGAGGATATAAGATAGAGTCCCTGTTTGATTGGGACTCTTTATTTTTAAATTAATTCTAAATCAAATCAAATCTTTTTTAAACCCAATGATAGAAATGAACTTAATCTAATTAGAAGCTCAATTATCTTAATAAATTTCTAATCCAATTAAAAAATTAGCTGAGCCCAAGTCCTGATCAAATCAAGATCAATTTTTTCTTACAATCAGGCTTGATCAAATCAAACCCAATCTAAGTCAAACTGAATCTAATTCAATTAGAGTTGATCCAAAGCTCTTTGCTCAATCAAATAGAATCAATTAGTAATCTAATTACTGATTAATTCTTTATTAATAGCAAAGTTCCAGTCCAGTGAGACTCTCCACCAGAGTCCCAGTCTCAGTGGGACTCCTCATCAGAGTCACAATCCAATTAGACTCTTCAGTATCAGATCAGATCTAATCTTCTAATATATGTGACCCCATAGGTTCAAACCTAAGTTAGTAGCATAGAAATAATTTTTTATACTAATCGATGTAACTATCTAGCAATCGGATCCGATGTTCGGATAGACCGAAGGATTATAAAGTAACATTCTAGAACCTACTAATGGTCAAGATGACCTAGAGTTTGACTGTCAACCCTAATATAGTCTACCACATTGTATTTCAATATTTCAAATCCATCACATAGATTACCCTGATCAAGATTTTACTAAATTAAAATATACTGATGTATATCCTACTAATTTAGAGGGTTCAATTTCATCTTGACTCACACACCGACTTGATAAGTACTTAACTGCACTCAGTAACCTTCCATCATTAAATTAAAAATTCAGATAGTCTGGTACTAAAGTACAGTGAATTATTTACAAGTCACCTGGTGATCTCAGGTCTGAGGGATACTTATACCTATACCCTTCATGAGCTACTCTTGACAGCAGAATACTCGATAAATGGTCACATTTGGTGTGAAGTACACCTATATTCTACCTATATGCCATACCAGTATCTCCACACTCCTTGATTAAGAGGACAACCGACTCATATGGCACACAATGACTTATACTTGATGTTGCTATCATTCTATTAATAGTATATTATTCGATCGCGAACACGTTTTAAGGATTAAGTGATAAATTCTTCTTTGTCGATTAAATATAGTCCTCAGGACTTCATCACAACACAAAAGTTCAAATAAGATAGACAAAATATGATGAAAAAATTAAATAATTTTTATTAATAAAAAAATTTATATATAATTACAAATATGAGCACAATCATCAACAGACTGACGATTGACTTTGGGATATATTTTTCAACAACTCTCACTTAGACTAAAGCCAATCGATATAGTATCATATATCCATCTTTGACTTGTGATCATCAAACTCTTTGATTCCAAGAGCTTTAGTAAATGGGTCAGCTAGGTTCTCTTTTCCGTTGATCTTCTAAAGATCGACGTCACTTCGATTCATGATCTCTCGGATAAGGTGGTAGCGGTGCAGAATATGCTTGATGTGCTGATTGGACTTCGGCTCCTTGGCTTGAGCAATGGCTCTAGTGATATCACAGTACAATAGGACAGGACCATCGACGGAGGGTGCCACTTCAAGTTCATCGATGAAGTTTCACAACCATACAGCTTCCTTCGTAGCATCAGATACTGTGATATACTCCACTTCACAAACAGAGTCAACCACGATGTGCTGTTTGAAACTTTTTCAACAGATTGCTCTACTGTTCAGGATAAAAATATAATCCAACACACTCTTACTATCATCATGACCTGACTGAAAGCTGGAGTCGGTGAATCCCACTAGTTTCAAGTCAATTTCACCATAAATAAGCCACTGGTCCTTAGTATTTCTTAGATACTTAAGGATGGTCTTTACGACCTTCCAGTGGTTCTCTCTTAGATCAGATTGATATCTACTCACTATCCCTAATAAGTATGCCATATTTGGCCTTGTACATATCATGCCACACATTATAGAACCCTCTATTGAAGCATATAAAACTTTACTCATACTCTCTCTTTTAAGGAGTAGTTGGACAATCCCTTTTCGAGAGAAAAATTCTATGGCCTATCAGGAGATAGCCTTTTCTGAAATTTTTCATATTAAATCACTTCAACATGGTGTCTATGTATGTGGACTGAGACAATCCAATCAATCTTTTCGATCTATCTCTATAGATCTTCATCCCAAGAATGTAGGATGCTTCTCCCAAGTCCTTCATAGAGAACTGAGATAATAACCAGACTTTTATTCCTTGTAATACAGGGATGTCATTTTTAATTAAAAAAATATCATCCACATACAGAATGAGAAATACAACCACAGAATTATTTACCTATTTATAAATGTAGAGTTCTTCATTCCTAACGAAGCCATATATTCTGATAACCTTATCAAAATACATGTTTCAACTCTTGGATGCCTCCTTCAAGCCATAGATGGATCTCTGAAGCTTGCACACTTCGAACTCATTTGTGGATGTAAAATCTTCAGACTGTATTATATATACCTTTTCTTCCAGCTCTCCATTTAGAAAAACTATTTTCATATCTATTTACTAGATTTCATAGTCCATGTGTGCCGCTATCGCAAGAATAATCCGAATGAATTTGAGCATTGCTATAGGAGAAAACATCTCATCATAGTTAATACCATAATGCTGATGATAACCTTTAATAATCAAATGGGTTTTATAGGTCTCCATCTTTCCGTCTACGCCCCTCTTCCTTTTGAAGACCCATTTACACCCTATGGGTTTAACCCCTTCAGGTGGGTCAACTAATATCCATACATCATTGACCTTCATGGACCTCTTTTTAGATTTCATAGCTTCAAACCATTTATCAGAGTCAGATCTCTGTATTACATTCATATAGGTGATCAAGTCCTCATTGTTCTCATCGAGTTCAACAGGATCCTCATCCCAGACCAAAAAACTATAGTATTTTTTAGTTATGCGATACTCTATCGGATCTTCTTAACGATCCCTCTACAATAGGTTTCAGATTTAATATCAACAAATTCGATTTTGTGAATTCACTAGACTGTGTCAGTTCTATCTGTTAAACTTCTTCAAGTTCAACCTTAGAAGCATTAATCCCTTCCCCACGAAATTTTTTTTCTAAAAAGACTACCCTAAGGCTGACAAACACTTTTTATTCATCAGCAAAGTAGAAATAATATCTCTTAGTTTCTTTGAGATATCTTATAAAAATATATTTATCGATCTGACTTTGAGTCTATCCATTTTCAAATATTTGACATAAGCCAGACAGCCCTAAATCCTAAGGTGAGAGAGTACTAGCTTACGTTCCGTCTATATTTCATATGATATTTTACTTACAGATTTACTAGGAATCCTATTAAGCATATAACAAGCCAACTTAAGTACACATCCCCAAAAGAATATCAGCAGAATAGAAAAGCCCATCATAGATTGAACCATATCCAACAGAGTTCGATTTCTTCTTTCTGACACACCATTATGTTGTGATATTTTAGGAGGTGTCCATCGAGAGAGAATTTCATTCTCTTCAAGATATGTCAGAAATTCACTAAAAAGATATTCACCTCCTCGATTTGATCAAAGAGTCTTAATATTCTTTCCATGATCAGTTTATTTCTCTACCTCATTATGAAATTGTTTGAACATTTTAAATGATTCGGACTTGTGTTTCATCAAGTAAACGTATCCATATGTAGATAGGTCATCTGTAAACATAATGAAATAGTGGTGCCCTTCTCTGGCACTAGTGCTTATAGGTCCACATACATCAATATGTATCAGACCGAGAACATCACTGGCTCGTTTATCTTTTTCAGTAAAAGGTGACTTGGTCATCTATCTAAGTAGACAAAACTTACAGGTTGGTAATGATTCATAATCATTATTATCAGGAATTTCTTCTTGAGCTAACCTGTTCATCCTATTCTTGTTGATATGACCTAGCCTACAATGTCAAAGGTAGGCATCCATGACATCGACTATCCTAGGATGTTTATTAGATATGTACATTACATTTGGTCATGATATAACATAAATACTATTGTTCAATTGTCCACATATTATAATAACACCATTCAAAATGATACCACAAAAGCTTTTCTTTATTAAAATTTTATAATTCAATTTGGCCAAACGGCCTACAGAAATGACATTCAAAAGAAAACTGGGACAATAATGACATTCATTAAGAATAATAAAATGAGACTCGAATACAAGCTTGATAATTTTTAAGGCTAGAACTGAAACTAATCGTCCATCTCCAATATTCAGGAATCTCTCACAATCTCCAAATCTTCTACTAATCTGAAGATCCTGCAATGAATTACAAATGTGAATAGGACTACCAATATCCAATATTCAGCTCATTATATCAAAAACTGAGAAGTTATAAGGTGTTATCATATAATTACCTTGTCCAACAATCAATTGCTTCTTCTTTTTGACCTGTTCGGATCAAGAAAAGCTAAGTATTGAGGATAGTTTCTCTTCCAGTGATCCTATTTCTTATAATAGAAGCACTCTGTCTGACTCTGGTCGGTCTTGAACTTGGACTTCTGGGTCTAACTTTCAGGACTTTGCACATTCTTATTTTTTTTTTCTTCCTTTTTTTAAAGGGATGATGTCCACCCGAAAAAGATCCTCCCACTACATTCACCGTCTTCTTGTAGAGCTGGTGATCCTTCTCAAAAGTTTGTAGCAACTCCAACAGACCGTGGTAGTTGACTACATGCTTTGTCATTCTAAAATGACTAAGAAACAGTAGGTAGGATTTGGGCAAGGAGTTCAGGATCACATTCTTTTCTAGCTATTCATGCAAAGGGAAGCCAAGCTTGTTCAGTCACTCGATCTGTTCGATCATGTACAATATATGATCGATGACCAATGCTCCCTTTCTCATTCGAGTATTGAAAATGGTGCAACTAGTCCTGTGCCGCTCAATATTATCAAAAGTACCAAAAGACTCTCTCAATACCTTGAGCATGTCCTCTGGCTGAACCTCTTCAAACTTTTGACTGAACTCATCATTCATTGAAGTCCGCATTATACAATGAATCATGGTGCGGTCATTGAGTCACTTCAAATAAGTATCTCGAATTACACTATGGGCGTTGGGAGCAGGCTCCTCAGGTGTCGGATATATAATGGCATACAAAATCCGCTCATGCTCCAGGACGATTTTAAGTTTTTGATATCAATTATCGAAATTGGGTCCCATCAACTTTTCACTATCTAATAGTGATCGGAGCAATAAGTTTGAGGCCATGTCTGTATAAAAAGAAAAAATCAAAATCTAATCAGTATATGAATTAATTGAGTCTAAAGATATGGACTTTAATCTAAAGGTTCTCTCACTATTTTATATAAATTGGTAGCCTCTACCTCCAACTCGAGAATTTACTTTAATTCTTTAGCAGGTACTAGAATCCACATAGACTGCACACAAGCCCAACTTTGGTTGACTCATCCATGTATATCTATGGGTAGGTTCATTAACCAATTGTTTCACCAAATAATTTCTAGTAATTGATTTAGCTCCAGATAACTTTTTAGTTGACTTTGATCTTCAATGCAAGTCCTGATTAGGTCCAACCATTAACATGATCATACTTACGAATCTAACTATCAAATGATCAAGTCTAACTTTGACCGACTAATCTGACCACTAGTTAGAGAGACTCGACTAAATCATCATATTATGAATGATAATTCCAATAGTAGATGAGCACAAGGCCTTTAGGCCTCTAATGATCATTATACTATTGGACCCATTATCATCCAACTTAATAGGAGGCTATGATTTAGTTATCATCATAACTATCTTATTTTAGAGACCTAATAATTTAAAAGATTTAATTTATGAATTAAAAAAAAAAAAAAGAGACCAACCAGTAAACTACAATCCTCCCACTGACTACACCAAGTCATTGAATCGAATTAGGGTCATGCTAATTGAAATGGTACCTAAATCAATCATATTGATCAACCTTAATGGTATGGGTTAACTCGAATCACTTAGCGATCTAATCAAAATATAATTCATCAAATTAGCCAAGTAAGTGAGATCAGTGGGAGGGTCTGCTAAACTTGCCTTAGATACCATCGAAATGGTCAGATAAGTCACTCTCAATTAAAAATTATTGATCGAAATACCAAATTTATCTTAGACACCAATTGGTTAATTAGTTTCGATTTGACCAACATAATAATTCGGGTTCAACTACTGAGCCACAATCAAGGTCCATTTGATTTTCAAAGATATTGACTTGACCATCTACAACTATTGTATTAAAAAATTCTAATTTAATCTAATTCAATATTTGGTTAGACTTAATCAATTTCTCTACATGGTTAATTAGCTCTTTAATTCTAACATCAGGTCTAACCCAATTAAGAGGATCTAATTTGAGCTAACATATGTCCTATATTTTATGCAATGTCATTAGATCTTAAATCATAATTCTAGATCTAATCGATTCAATACTTAATTCTTAATTAAGTTTAGCATCAACATAGTTTAGATTTTGAAACTATTTCTTATGTAAACTTTTTACATTAAATCATGATTTTTTTTAGATCATATTTATGTTTTCATAATTTTAAATAAAATAATTTTGACTATCAAGATTAGATATAATTAATTTTCTTTGCAACTTGCATCACATACAACAAATTCTAGAGTTTCAAGATCTAAGATTTTACAGGAAAGTAAGTTTTTCTTTTCGCTTTCTTTTTCATGGGACCTCACAGTGGCACCCATACACACCATGAAGAGTACCCCATTGAATAGGAGGAGAGGGTTATGTAGCTCTATTTGGTCCTATGATTGGACGGTTTGGTGATTATTCAATCCGAGTACTTTGCTACTCAGATCATCTAATCTAACATATAAAAAATTAAATTTAAAAATAAAATATATTTAGATCTAATCTAAATAATAAATAATCAGATCTAATAGCATATAATCAGATCTAATAGCATACTAAATCATATCATAAAGAACAAGGCTTTGATACCAAATGAAGAAAATATTGGGCAATACTATGCATGCAATTTTAAAAATTTTTGCAGCGGATATGTAAGATTAAATGATTTAATCTAATTTACATTTATAAGATCTAATCTAGACTACCATGTCAAGATCTATAATATAATTTAATATGTACTTTAAGATCTAAAAATAAAAACTGTATCGATCTAATCAATGCTACAATCTAGATCTAATCATTAGATCTATCAAAAACAATCAAACAAGTTTAAGAACTATTACCAAACTGTAAGTTACTGATTTTTGTTGATCCAACACTTGGATAGATGCTCTTTCAGGTTGTTTGCAGCCGCACGAAGACATCCGACCTCTATAGAATGTCCACATGAAGACCAACGCAGATCAGGCTCTTTAGAAGTGCTAGCTTGCAAGGATCTTCAAGGCTGATGTCTTCCTTCTTCTTCAAAACTCTTGGATGCTCCAAAAGAAGAGAAGATCTGGAGGAGGAAGAGAAGAGAAGAGAGAGCTCTGAAGAAAACATAAAACCAGCAAAGAAACTCATATGGGGCATCCACTATTGGAGCCCCCTTTAAATAACTAAGGCTAGGGTTTTGGGTCAAAGAGAAAGGGCGCCAAAGAGTCCACGCCAAAATAATTTTGGGCATCCCAAAATTTCTAAGAATGTATGGTTGGTGTGATGAAGAGATCTTGTATTCCTCACATTAAAAAAATCTTCAAAAAAATTTAGAAAAAAATTTTTAAGCACCACCCTTCTTTTCAAGTTTGAAAAATCTCTTTCCTTCTTATCTCCTTATCTCTAATTCAGATCGCATTCAAATTAGGCAGAAGATAAGATCATGACTCATCATGCTTTGTCTCCCACTATCATTGAGCCTTCTCCCATCATGCCAAAAATCTCAAGCCAAAACCAATTTGGCATTGAGAACAAGTGGATGGGTCCAAAGTGGCGCAAGGATAAGAGATGGAGTCCCTGTTTGGCTTGGGCTCTTTATTTTCAAATTAATTCTAAATCAAATTAAATCTATTTTGAACCCAATGATAGAAATGAATCTAATATAATTAGGAGCTCAATTATCTCAATAAATTTCTAACCCAATTAGGAATTAGCTGAGCCAAAGTCCTAATCAAATCAAGATCAAATTTCTCTTGCAATCAGACTTGATCAAATTAAACCCAATCTAAGTCAAACTGAATCCAATTCAATTAGACTTGATACAAAGCTCTTTATTCAATCAAATAGAGTCAATTAGCAATCTAATTGCTAATTAATTCTTTATTAATAGCAGAGTCTCAGTCTAGTGGGACTCTCCACCAGAGTCTCAGTGCCAATAGGACTCCTCATCAGAGTCACAATCCAATTGGACTCTTCAGCCATCAGCTCAGACTAAATCTTCTAATGTGTGTGATCCCATAGGTTCGAACCTAAATCAATAGCATAGAAATAATTTTTTATACTAATCGATGTAACTATCTAGCAATGAGACCTGACATCCGGATGGGTCGAAGGATTGTAAAGCAACATTCTAGAACCTACTGACGTATGATTACTATATAATTCATTCCTTTGATCCTAATGGTCAAGGTGACCTAGGGTTTGACTGTCAACCCTAATATAGTCCACCACATTGTATTTCAACCTTTCAAATCTATCACATGGATTATTCTGTTCAAGATTTTACTAAATTGAAATACACTAATGCATATCTCCTACTAATTTAGAGAGATCAATTCTATCTTGACTCACACATCGACTTGATAAGTACTTGACAATACCCAATAATCTTTCATCATTGAATTAAAAATTTAGATAGTTCGGTACTAAAGTACAGTGAGTTGCTTACAAGTCACCATGGTAATCTCAGGTCTAAGGGACACTTATACCCATATCCTTCATGAGCTACTCTTGACAGTAGAATGCTCGATAAATGGTCACATTCAGTGTGAATGAACATCTACATTCCACCTGCATGCCATACCAGTATCTCCACACTCTTTGGTTAAGAGGATAATCAACTCCTATGGCATACAATGGCCTATACTTGATATTACTATCGTCTTATTAACCGCATATCATTCGATCGTGAACACATTTTAAAGATAAAGCGACAAATCCTTCTTTGTCGATTAAATATAGTTCTAAGGACTTCATCACAACATAGGAGTTCAAATAAGATGGATAAAATATGAAAAAAAAATCAAATAATTTTTATTAATAAAAAAATTTATATACAATTATAAATATAAGCACAATCATCAACAAACTGACGATTGACTTTGGGACATATTTTCCAACACTCCTCATATGCCAAAAGGTATAGCGCCCAAGAGTTATGGTGGCCTAAGTTTCTCACACCAAAAGGAGGGCACGCACAAGAGAGTTAGTGCCATCCAAAGAGTTTAGATGACTCACGCCCTTGGGGGTTTCATGCCTCTTGAGAGAGTGCCTAAATCCCAATGCCTCCTCATGCCTCACATCTCTCTCCTCGTGCATGATTGGATCATGCCCAAGAGAGTCCATGGGATGAAGAGTTGATGCCCAAGAGTCTTCCATGCCCAAGTCTTCAATTGGTCAAAGAGTTTGACATATCAAAAACTTAATGCCCTAGGACTCTATGTGGAGTTCACGATTATAAAAGGGCTTCAAGATCTCATGCTCACACCAAGATCTCTCACCAGGATATCTCATGCCCATCTATCTCATGTCCATGCCCCATCTATCTCTCACCCCACATAGCTCACACCTTAATGGTTAGACACCTATAGTGTTAGGACACCTCAAGGAATTAGCATGAAAGAAGTTCATGTTATAAGAGAGCTAAAACATACGATCTTGCAAAGAGGAGAAAGACTGAAATCTTGAGAAGAAATTTTAGCAATAAGAGAAAAGAAATCTGCCATCATAAGAAGAATCTCTACAAAGAAGCTAGCACTTTGGTGAGATCAGAAATCATTAATTAGATCAAAATCTTATGTAGATATCTATAGAAGCTGGATGCTTGTGTGGTTTCAAAAGGATGGCAAAGACATATATGATCATTAGATTGTGGTGTAGATTTATCCATGCAAAGGTGATGATTTGATCTCACTTTTTTTTATTAATCTTAATCTTAAGAACTATGAGGGATCCTTGCTTTCATGTTACTTAGAAATGAGATCTCACATATTTAATTAAAAAAGTTAATACCATGATTTCTTCCACTGCACATATTAGCACTTTTCTAATACTTCTGCTTCTCTTTGGCCTCCTTATTTCTTCATCTTGCTTTGATCTTCTTTCTCTGTCCTCTCCCTTTTGGTTCTTAAGGATGGGTGAGTAGGAAGGTTTGGCAAGTAGTTGGTCTTCTTACCATGACACACCTCGAGCCTTGGGCTCTCCTTCCTGAGGGGTAGCGAGTAGGAGCCAAAGGAGCCTTTTGTCCCTTGGTGCTTCTGATCTATACTAGAGGAGTGAGACCTTAATATGATCATATCTCAATTTTAGGTCCCTCATGAGCATAGGTTGGAAGTCCCAAGTTCAAATAATCAGATCTGTGACCCTCCAACAGACTGGCTTGGCCTTTATGAAGAATGCTTTCGAGCCGATTTGAGACTCCCTCTCCATCCATTCTTTGTTCAACTTTTCTATTTTTTTGACATATCCTTGAGTTTAGTTGTGCCGAACTCTTGGCATTTTATTTGTGGTTTCACCGTTGTTTGCTTCCTAGCCAAGGTTGAGCCAACCATCACTTTGTTTAGGGCATGCTTCACCTTCAAGAGGCACCATTATAATATCGAGTGGTGGTATGTCATGCCTTGGTAGATGTGAGGGGTATCCCTCTTGATCTAAGGTGCTCCTGCCTCAATTCACAACTGGAAGGAGTGCTTTTTCTTTGTTTCCAATCATCCGAAGAAGATTGGGGTTTTATCCCATGGGGTGAATCCAGGAAGGTGGTTCTCAGTGATCCACTATTAGGCGATAAAGAAGTATGGAGGTATCGGACCATGTTCAACTTTAAGATCGCTAAGCTAAAGGAGCTTTTATCTGACCATATGCTTTTTAATGTTGAGATCTACCAAACAGAACCAAGAGGTGAGCATTAGCCCCTTGGCCTTCTTTACTTTTCCTCTCTTCTCCTTCTCTTCTCTTTTTTTTTACTCTATTTCACATCAACATAGAAATGAAGCCTGATGAAATAAAAAAGTTGAAGAAGGTGTCTTTCCAGAAGAGGAAGGCTTCAAGTGCTATCTTTGATCAATCAAAGTGCATCCGCATCAAAGCTCCCAAAACTCAGCATGTGCATCCCTTTGTCGAAGTCTTACTCGCATACGCCAATGTGGCCCCTACTGCCCTGGTTCAAGCTCTCCCACCTTCGACAGTATCTAGGCACCATTCTACATCTCTTGCCCCCAATAATGGAGGGGGGCCCTTCCAGGTCTCCTCCTTAAATTAGGATATCTGGCTCGGGCCTAGTTGCTGCGATCGAGGAGGCACCGACTTTCCCTTCAGTTCGTCCATCAGACTCAGCTTTGGAGAGCTGAAGGGTCACCTTTGATATATTCTAGGGTTTTTTTCTTCTGACTGATGCCAAGAAGTTGGAAGAATCAGGGTCCACCTCCCAACAGAGGGATATGGTGGATACGTTCATCCAGATAAGTAACCATCCTTATTCTTACTCTATATTTTGTCTTGTTTTACTTCCATCGAACTAACTGATTTTTTTATCTTTCTCAGGTTGGCTATTATCTAAATGGCTTCTTAAATTTTGCAAAAGGCATGAGCACCAAGATCAATGAGGCCACGTGCCAAGCCGAGGCGATGAAAAAGAAAGTCATGGAGGCTAAGGAAAAAGGGCTTCGAAGGCAGCATCGAGAGCCTCAGAAGTAGAGTAACCTCAAGCTGAAGCTGTAGTCAAAGTGGAACAACTGAAGGTAGTGCTGGAGGGCACCGAGGTTCAGATCACCTTGAAGAAGAAGAAGGAGAAGGTTGGTGGAAGACTAGTTGGCTAAAGTGGTGAAGAAGGCCAAAGAGTGAGCTATGGAGGCAACCTTCCAAGTAGTAGAAGCATTTAAGATTTTTGAAGAATTTTCCAATAAGAAGATCAGGTTTGCCTTCGATGCTTTTATCACTGGTTAGGATGGTATTTGCAAGAAGGTTTCTGCCCACTTCCCTGAACTAGACCTCTTTTTCCTAGATGAGGATGACTATGATGATGATGAGGACCATTCTATGGCAAAATTGAAGGTCGCTGCTACCACTAACACTCCAACCCCAACTACCGTTGATGTTCTAGGCTCGATGGCCATTGATGCTCCATACTCGGTGGCAGTTGGTGCTTTAGATTCGATGGCCGTTGATGCTTCCCTAATGAGGATGTCTCACTTCATAAGGCCTAATATTTTTTGTTTTTTTTTGTAAAAAATTGGTCTAACATACATCGAACCTCATTTTATACTCGACTCAGCCAAACTTTTTGGTAATTAATGAAATGCTTCTTTTCTTGAGTTTTTCATCATAATGAATCATCTATCAAGTATCTTAATCATTAGGATGAATTATCAAACTTGTGAGCATACTGACCTATTTTCCTTTGTAGTAGGAAACTCTATCCCGATCTTCATAGGATCCTCCCCACTCTGATGGTCCTAAGGTGTTCCATTGGTAGGGGCATCGGATCGGATGGCCTGATCCTTCATTTTAGGTTTGTCAAGATGCAAGTATGCTATCTCCAACATCCAAGATAGTGAGGCTAGAGAAAGGGGCAGCTTTTGGTTGTAGCTTTAGTGCCTGAGATTCTAGGTTTTTGCCCCTAGCATTCCATTCCCCAAGGATGGACTTCGGATCGCCTCTTGGCCCTTGCTTTTCGAACAGCCAAGGTTTCTCTTTGGCTCAACTTGTCTCAAGGATGAGGGGCCATCCAGGGGTCCTTTAGGTTATCCATCGCTTCTTGGTTGTCTGGGATTTCGATGTTGTGGTAGCTTGGGGCTTCAAGGGTCCTCTAAGATTAGCCCTCACTTCTTGAATGAATAAGACTTTTCTTCAACTCAGCTCATCTTAGGGATGAGGGGCCATCCAAGAATCCTTTAGGTTATCCCTCACTTCTTAGTTGCTCAAGATTTTGATCTTGTGGTAGCTTAGGGCTTCAACGGTCCTCTAGGGTTAGTCCTCATTTCTCAAATGGCCAAGGCTTTTCTTCAGCTCAGCTCATCTTAAGGACAAGGGGCCATATGAGGGTCTTTAGTTTATCCCTCGCTTCTTGATCACCTGAGGTTTCAGTCTTGTGGTAGCTTGGGGCTTCGAGGTCCTCTAGCATTAGCCCTCACTTCTCGAATGGCCAAGGCTTTTCTTTGGCTCAGCTTGTCTTAGAGATGAGGGGCCATCCGAGAGTCCTTTCGGTTATCCCTTGCTTCTTGATCGCTCGAGGTTTCGGCCTAGTAGTCATCGCAAACAAGATGAGATCCATAACACTACAAAACTAATTGATAAAAGAAAAGAATTCATTGTATATTCAAGAGATGACCACTACATCAGTGGTAGAACATCCATAGATTTTTAGAGTTTCACGGATGAGGCAACAGGGTTCTATCGAGCTACTTCAATCGATAGATCCCAAGCCTGATGACCTCGTCCACTTGGTAGAGATCCTCCCAATTGGAGGATAGCTTGCCTTGATCATTTGGCTGAGATATTTCAGCTCAGCATAGCACCAAGTCACCAATTCTGAACATCTTGCCTCTGACATGGAAGTTGTAATATCGTATGATTTGTGTTGATAAGCTGCCATCCACACCCTGGCCCTTTCTCGACCCTCTTCGAGCAAATCCAAGTTTGTCCAGAGCCACTCTGGGTTGTTTTGTTCACTGAAGTTCTCGACACATGGTGAGGAGTTCTAATCTCCACAGGGATGACCGCCTCCATCCCAAAGATGAGGGTGAAAGGAGTCTTTCCGATGGAGATTCTCTATATGGTTCGATACGCCCAAAGCACATGATGAAGTTTCTCAACTTATGACCCCTTGACATGATCCAATCTTACTTTTAAATCCTACAGAAGAGTTTGATTAATTATCTTGGCCTCTCTATTAGTTTGAGGATGGCCTGAAGAAAATACCGACAGTTCTATGCATGCAATTTTAAAATTTTCGCAACGGATCTTCTAAGATTAAACACTTTAACTTATGTTACATGCATAAGATCCAATCTAAACTACTATGCCATGATCTATGATATGATTTAATATAAATTTAAGATCTAAAAATTAAAAAATCTACATCGATCTAATTGGTGCTGTAGACTCGATCTAACCCTTAGATCTATCAAAACTAGTCTAATGAGTTCAATATTCATTACCGAAGTGTGGATTGCTGATCTCCACAAATATCTTATGTGGGAAAGAGTTCCATTAGATTGCTTGCAATTGCACTAAGGAGTTCGACCTTTATAGATCGTCCACACAAAGAATGGATGCTGATCAAGCTCCTCGAGAGTGCTAGCTGGCAAGGATCTTCGAAGGTTGAACTTCTTTTTCTTCCTTTGATCTCTTGGACGCTTCAAAGTGGAAGAAGAATCTATGGAGGAAAGGGAGAAAGGAGAGAGCTTTTGAGAAGAAACAAAATTTAACCAAGAAAACTTACGGGGTGTCCAACTATTGGACCCCTCTTTAAATAGTTGGGCATTAGGGTTTTGGGTCAAGAGGGGGGGGGGGGGGGCGCCAAAAACTCCACACCACATCCATATATGGTGTCCCAATTTTTTTAATAATAGGTGATGGCATGAAAAAAAATTAAATCTTTTTCACACTAACAAACTCTTCAAAGAAAACAAGAACAAAATTATTTGGCACCACCCTTCTTTCCAAACATAATGGATCTCTTTTCTTCTTATTTCCTTATCTCTAATTCGGATCGTATTCAAACTAGGAAGGAGATAAGGACCATGACTCATCATGCTTGCCACCCACCCTATCTATGCCCTCTCTTCTTATGCCCAAAAATCTTACACAAAAACCTTTTTGGCATTAAGAAGAAAGGCATGAGTCCAGGGTGGCACAAGGGAGAGAGAGTCCCTGCTGGCTGGGACTCTTCATTTCTAATTTGATTCCAAATCAAATTAAATCTGGTTTGAACCCAATAAGAGAAAAGAACCTAATCTAATTAAGAACCCAATCATCTCAATAAATTTTTAAGCCAATTAGAAATTAACTAAGCCCAAGTCTTGATCAAATCAGGAACAAATTTTTCTTGCAATTAAGCTTGATCAAATCAAACCCAATCTTAGTCAAACTAAATCCAATTCAATTAGACTTAATCCAAAACTCTTTGCTTAATCAAATTGAGTCAATTAGCAATTTAATTACTAATAAATCTTCTATTAACAGTAGAGTTCTAGTCCAGTTGGACTCTCCTCCAGAGTTCCAGTCCAGTGAAACTCTTCAGCTATCAGATCAGATCGAATCTTCTAATGTGTGTGATCCCATAGGTTCGAACCTAAGCCGGTAGCATAGAAATAATTTTTTATACTAATCGATATAACCATCTAGCAATGGGATCCAATGTCTGGATAGGTTGAAAAATTACAAAGCAATATTCTAGAACCTACTGACATATGGTTACCCTATAATTCATCTTTTTGACCCAAATACTCAAGATGATCAAGGATTTAATTGTCAATCCTTAATATAGTCGACCACATTATATTTTAACCTTTTAAATCTATCATATGGATTATTCTGATTAAAATTTTATTAAATTGAAATACACTGATGCATTAACTTTTACTATTCGGAGGAATCAATCCCATTTTGACTCACGCACCGACTTGATAAGTACTTGACTGTATCCAGAAATCTTTCATTACTGAATTAAAAATTCAGATGGTCTAGCATCAAAGTACAGTGAGTTGCTTACAAGTCACCGTGATAATCTCAAATCGAAGAAACACTTATATCCATATCTTTCATGAGCTACTCTTGACAGCAGAGTGCTCGATAAATGATCATATTCGATGTGAATATATCCCTACATTCTACCTGCATGCCATACTAATGTCTCCATACTCCTTGGTTAAGAGGATAACCAACTCATATCGTATACAATAACCTACACTTGATATTGCTATCGTCCTATTAACAGCATATTATTTGGTCATGAATATGTTTTAAGGATTAAATGATAAATCTTTCTTTATTGATTAAATAGTCCTAAAAATTTCATCACAATATAGGAGTTCCAATAAGATGGACAAAATGTGATGAAAAAATTAAATAATTTTTATTAATAAAAATTTATATATAATTTATAAATATGAGTACTATCATCAATAGACTGACGATTGACTTTGAGACATAATTTTCAATAACTCTCACTTGGACTAAAATCAATCGGTACAGTATTGTATTTCCATCTTCGACTTGTGATCATCGAATTTCTTAATACTGAGAGCTTTAGTAAATGGGTCAGCTAGATTTTTCTTTCCATCGATCTTTTAAAGATTGACGTCATCTCGATCCACGATCTCTCGGATAAGATGGTAGTGGCATAGAATATGCTTGGTGTGCTGATGGGACTTCGACTCCTTGGCTTAAGCAATAGCTCCAGTGCTATCGCAATATCACAAGATAAGGCCATCGATAGAAGGTGCCACTCCGAGCTCGTCGATGAACTTTTACAGTCATACAGCTTCCTTCGCAACATTGCATGCCGCGATATACTCTATCTCATAAATAGAGTCAGTCATGGTATGCTGCTTGAAATTTTTTCAGCAGATTACTCTATCATTCAGGATAAAAATACATCCCGACATACTCTTGCTATCATCATGATCTGATTGAAAATTAGAGTCGGTGAACTCTACTAGTTTCAAGTCAATTACAGCATAAACAAGCCACTGGTCCTTAGTATTTCTCAAATACTTAAGGATGGTCTTTATGATTTTTCAATAGTTCTCTCCTAGGTCAGATTGGTATCTACTTACTATCCCTGGTGAGTATGCCACATCTGATCTTGTACATATCATAGCATACATTATAAAATCCACTGTTGACGTATTTGAAATTCTACTTATAAGCTCTTTCTCTTAAGGAGTTATTGGATAGTTCCTCTTCGAGAGAAAAATTCTATAGTCTATCGGGAGATAGCCTTTCTTGAAATTCTTCATGCTGAACTATGTCAATATGGTGTCTATGTACATGGACTAAGATAATCCAAGTAATTTTTTCGATCTATCTCTATAGATCTTCATCCCAAGAATGTAAGATATTTTTTTTAGGTCCTTCATAGAGAACTGAGATGATAACCAGACTTTTATTCTTTATAATGGAGGGATGTCATTCCTGATTAAAAGAATATCATCTATATATAGAATGAGAAATACAACCACAGAGTTATTTATCCATTTGTAAATACAGGATTCTTCTCCATTCTTATCGAAACCATATGTTTTAATAACCTTGTCAAACATATGTTCCAACTCCTAGATGCCTGCTTCAATCTATAGATGGATCTCTGAAGATTGTATATTTTTGACTCATTTGTAGATGTCAAACCTTCAAACTGTATCATATACACCTTTTCTTTCAGCTTTTCATTTGAAAAAGCTATTTTCACATCCATTTGTCAGATTTCATAATTTATGTATACTGCTATCACAAATATAATCTAAATAGATTTGAGCATTGCTACAGGAGAAAATATCTCGTCATAGTCAATATCGGAATGCTGACAATAATCTTTGATAACCAAATGGGTTATAGGTCTCTACCTTTCTGTCTGTGCCCCTCTTCCTTTTGAAGACCCATTTACACCCTATGGATTTAACCCCTTCAGGTGGGTCAACTAATATCCACACATCATTAATCTTCATAGATTCTATTTCAAATTTCATGGCTTCAAGCTATTTATCAGAGTCAGACCTCTTCATTGCATCTATATAGGTGATCGGATCCTTATTGTTCTTATCGAGTTCAACAGGAACTCTGTTCCAGATCAAAAAATCGTAGTATCTATCCAGTTGACACAATACTCTATCAGATCTTCTTAATGGTGCCTCTACAACAAGTTTCAAATTTAACATCATCAAATCCAGTTCTGTGGATCCACTAGATTATATCGGTTCTACCTATTGAACTTCTTTCAAGTTCAATCTTAGAGGTATTAATTCCTTTCCCAAAGAATTTTTTTCTAGAAAGACTGTCCTAAGACTGACAAACATCTTTTATTCATCAGCAAGATAGAAATAATATCCTTTAGTTTCTTTGGGATATCCTATAAAAATATATTTGTCTGATCTGGCTCTGAGTTTGTCTATTTTCAAATATTTGACATAAGCCAAACAGTCTCAAACCCTAAGGTGAGAGAGCATTGGCTTTGTTCCATCCACATCTCATGTGGTGTTTTACTTACAGATTTATTAAGAATCCCATTAAGTATATAACAAGCTGACTCGAGTGCATATCTCCAAAAGAAGATCGACAGACTAGAAAAGTCCATCATGGATCGAACCATTTTTAATAGGATTCGATTTCTCATTTCTGATACACCATTATGTTGTGGCATTTCAAAAAATATCTATTGAGAGAGAATCTCATTCTCTTCAAGATATATCAAAAAATTCATCAGAAAAATATTCACCTCCTCGATCTAATCGAAGAGTTTTAATATTCTTTTCAGTTTATTTTTCTATTTCATTACGGAATCATTTGAATATTTCAAATAATTCAAACTTATGTTTCATCAAGTAGATGTACCCATATCTAGATAGATCATCTGTGAATGTAATAAAATAATGGTACCCTTCTCTGGTACTAGTGCTTATAGATCCACATACATTCGTATGTACATGACTCAAAACATCACTGGCTCGTTTATCTTTTTTAGTAAAAGGTGACTTGATCATCTTTTCAAGTAAACAAGACTCACAGGTTAGTAATGATTCACAATCATTGTTATCAAGAATTTTTTTTTAAGCTAACCTATTTATCCTATTCTTGTTAATATGACCTAGCCTATAATACCAAAGGTAGGTATCCGTGACATCAACTATTCTAGGATATTTATTAGACATATACATTACATTAGATCATGATACAACATAAATATCATTATTTTACTGTCCATGCATAATAGTAATACCATTCAAAATAATATCACAAAAGCTTTTTTTATTAAAATTTCATAATGTACTTTGGTCAAAAGGCCTACAGAAATGACATTCAATAAAAAACTGGGACATTAATGACAATCACTAAGAACTATAGAATGAGAATCGAATACAAGCTTGATAATTTCTAAAGCTAGAATTGAAACTGATCTTCCATCTCTAACATTCAAAAATTTTTTGCTATCTTCAAATCTCCTACTGATCTGAAGTCTCTACAATGAATTACAAATGTTAATAAGATTACTAGTATCTAATACTCATTTCATTGTATCAAAAACTGAGTTATAAGATGTTATCATATAATTATCTTGTCCAGCAATCAATTACTTCTCCTTCTTCGATCTGTTCGGGTTAAGAGAAACTATGTATTGAAAATAGTTTCTCTTCTAGTGACCCTGTTTCTTATAATAGAAGCACTCTACCTGACTTTGGCCAGTCTTGAACTTGAACTTCTGGGTCTGACTCCCAACACTTTGCACCTTTTTATTCTTCTTTTTCTTTCTTATCTTAAAAGGATGATGCCCACCCAAAGAAGATCTTCCCACTATATTCACCATCTCCTTGTGGAGCTGGTGATCCTTCTCAAAAGTCTGTAACAACCCCAACAACTCGTGGTATTTAACTACAGGCTTCATCATTCAAAAATGACTAAAAAATGGCAGGTAGAATTTGGATAGGAAGTTCAAGATTGCATCCTTCTCAAGCTGTTTGTGCAAGAAAAAGCTGAGCTTGCTCAGACACTCGATCTGTTTGATCATGCACAATACATGATCAGTGACTGATACTCCCTCCCTCATCTGAGTATTGAAAATGATACACTGATCTTATACCACTTAACATCATCAGGAGTACCAAAAGACTCTTTCAACACCTTAAGCATGTCTTCTGACTGAGTTTCTTCAAATTTTTGACTGAACTCATCGTTCATGGTAGCCCACATTATGCAACGCACCATGATCTGATCGTTGAGCCACTTCAAGTAAGTATTTCGAACCACACTACGAGCATTAGGAGCGAGCTCCTCAGGTGTCGGATCTGTAATGACGTACAAGATCTGCTCGTGCTCCAGAATTATTTTTAACTTTCGATGCTAGTTATCAAAGTAGGATTCCGTCAACTTTTTACTATCCAATAGTGATCAGAGTGACAAGATTGAGGCCATAACTGCATAAAAAAAAACCAAAACCTAATCAATATATAAATTAATTAAGCCTAAAAATATAGACTTTAGTCTAAAGATTCTTCCACTATTTTATATAAATTGATTCTCTACCTTCAATTTGAGAAATTATTTTAATTTCTTAGCAGGTACTGGAATCCACACAAACTGCACACGAGTCCGACTTTGGCCGACTCACCTATGTGCATCCATAGGTAGGTTGTTTAATCAATTATTGCATCAAATAATTTTTAGTAATTGATTTAGTTTTAAATAACTTTTTAATTGACTTTGGTCTTCTTTGCAAGCCCTGGTTAGGTCCAACCATTAACATGATCATACTTAGGAATCTAACTACTAAATAATCATATCCGACTGTGATTGACTAATCTAACTACTTATTAGAGAGACTCGACTGAGTCATCATATTATGAATGATAATTTCAATAGCAGATAAATACCAGACCTTTGGGCCTCTAATGATCATTATACTATTGGACCCGTTATCATCCAATTTAATGGAAGACTATGATTTAGTAATCACCATAACTATCTCATTTAAGTGACTTAATAATATAAAAAATTTAATTTATAAATTAAGAGAAGAGAAGAGATCAACCAATAAACTATAATCCTCTCACTGACTTTACCAAGTCATTGAATTAGATTAGGGTCATGCTGGTTGACATGACACCTAGATCAGTCACATTGATCAACCTTAATGGTATGGATCAACTTGAATTATTTAGCAGTTTAATCAAGATATAATCTATCAAATTGGTTAGATAAGTGAGATCGATGGAAAGATATGCTAAGCCTGCCTTAGATACTATCAAAATAGTCAGATAAGCCACTCCCAATTTAAAACCATCGGTCAAGATGCCAAACTTATCTTAAATATTAATTGATTAATTAATTTCGATTTAACCAATTTAATGATTCGGGTTCAACCACTAAGCTACAATCAAGATCCATTTGATCTAACCAAAGATAGAGACTTGACCATCTACAACTATTATATTGGTTCAAGAGAAATCTTGATTTAATCTAATTCAATATTTGGTTAGATTTAATCAATTTTTTTATATGGTCCATTAACTCTTTTATTCTAACCTTAGCTCTAACCTAATTAAGAGGACCTAATTTTGGCTAATCCATGCTCCCATATTTTATGTAATGTCATTATATCTTAAATATAATTCTAGATGTAATCAATTCTATACTAAATTCTTAATTAAGTTTCGATATTAACATGGGTTTAGGTTAAGTTTTGAAACTATTTCTCATATAAATTTTTTACATTAAATCATAAAATCTTTTAGATCACATCTAAATTTTCATAATTTTGATTATTAAGATTAGATGTAATTACTTTTCTTTATAATTTGTATCACATACAACAAATCTTAAGATTTCAAGATCTAAGATTTTGTAAAAAAGTAAGTTTTTCTTTTTGCTTACTTCTTCATGGGACCTCACAGTAGCACCCCTACATGCCATAAGAGCATCCCATTGAATGGGAGGAGAGGGTCATGTAACCCTACTTGCTCTTATGACCCAACGGTCTGGTGATTATTCAATCCAAATACTTTGCTACTCAGATCATCTAATCTAACATGTACAAGATGGATCAAAAATTAGATCTAAAATAAAATTTATTTAGATCTAATCTAAAAAATATATAATCAAATATAAAGATATAAGAAATTATATCATAACGAACCTAACTCTGGTATCAATTGAAAAAAATACTGACAGTTCTATACATATAATTTTAAAATTTTTACAGCGAATCTTCTAAGATTAAATATTTTAACCTATTTTATATGCATAAGATCCAATCTAAACTACCATGCCAAGATCTATCATATGATTTAATATAAATTTAAGATTTAAAATAAAAAAATCCACATCGATCTAATCAATGCTGTATACTAGATCTAATCCTTTGATCTATCAAAACTAGTCTAACGAGTTCAAAATTTATTACCGAAGTGTGGGTTACTGATCTCCATAAGTATCTCACATGGGAAAGAGTTTCTTCAGATTGCTCACAGTTACACTAAGGAGTCCAGCCACTATAGATCATCCATATGAAGAACAGATGCTGATCAGGCTCCTCAGAAGTGCTAGCTCGTAGAGATCTTCAAAGGCTGAACTTCTTCTTCTTTTTTTGATCTCTTAGACACTCCAAAGTAGAAGAAGAATCTACGGAGGAAGGAGAGAAAAGAGAAAGATTTTGAGGAGAAACAAAATTCAATCAAAAAAACTTATGGGGCATCCAACTATTGACCCCTCTTTAAATAGTTGGGCATTAGGGTTTTGGGTCAAGAAGGATGGCACCAAAAACTCCACGCCACATCCATATGTGGCATCCTAATTTTTTCAATAATAGGTGATGGCATGAGAAAGAAATCAAGTCTTTCTCACACCAACAAACTCTTCAAAGAAAATAAAAAAAAAATTATTTGGTGCCACTCTTCTTTCCAAACATAACGGATCTCTTTCCTTCTTATCTCCTTATCTCTAATTCAGATCGCATTCAAATTAGGAAGGAGATAAGGATCATGACTTATCATGCTTGTCACCCACCCTATCTGTGTCCTCTCTTCTCACACCCAAAAATCTTATGCAAAAATATTTTTAGCATTGAGAAGAAAGGTGTGGTCCAGGGTGGCACAAGGGAGAGAGAGTCCCTGCTGGCTGGAACTCTTCATTTTCAATTTGATTTCAAATCAAATTAAATCTGGTTTGAACCCAATGAGAGGAAGGAACTTAATCTAATTAGAAACCCAATCACCTTAATAAATTTCTAACCCAATTAAAAATTAACTAAGTCCAAGTCCTGATCAAATCAAAAATAAGTTTTTCTTGTAATTAGGTTTGAGCAAATCAAATACAATCTAAGTCAAACTGAATATAATTCAATTAGACTTAATCCAAAACTCTTTGCTTAATTAAATTGAGTCAATTAGCAATCTAATTACTAATAAATCCTCTATTAATAGCAGAGTCCCAATTCAGTGGGACTCTCCTCTAGAGTTTCAGTCCAGTGGGACTCTTCATCAGAGTTTCAATCCAATGGGACTCTTCAGCCATCAGATCAGATCGAATCTTCTAATGTATGTGACCCCATAAGTTCGAACCTAAACCGATAGCATAGGAACAACTTCCTATACTAATTAATGTAACCATCTAGCAATAGAATCTGACATCTGAATAGATCAAAAGATTATAAAGCAATATTCTAGAACGTACTGGCGTATAGTTACCGTATAATTCATCTCTTTGATCCAAATGCTCAAGGTAACCTAGGGTTTAACTGTCAACCCTTAATATAGTTGACCACATTGTATTTCAACTTTTCAAATCCATCACATGAATTATCCTAATCAAGATATTACTAAATTAAAATATACTGATGCATTAACTCTTACTTATTCGAAGGGATCAATCTCATCTTAACTCATTCACCGACTTGATAAGTACTTGACTGCACTCAAAAATATTTGGTCATTGAATTAAAAATTTAGATAATCTGGTACCAAAGTATAGTGAGTTGCTTATAAGTCACCATGGTGATCTCCGATCAGAGGGACACTTATATCCATACCTTTTATGAGCTACTCTTGATAGCAGAGTACTCGACAAATGGTCACGTTCAGTGTGAATGTACTTCTATATTTCATCTGCATGCCATACCAGTGTCTCCACACTCCTTGGTTAAGAGGACAACTAAGCTATATGACATGCAATGACCTATATTTGATATTGCTATCGTCCTATTAACAGTATATCATTTGATCGTGAATACGTTTTAAAGACTAAATGATAAATCCTCCTTTGTCGATTAAATATTATCTTAAGGACTTCATCACAACACGAGTTCAAATAAGATGGACAAAATGAGATAAAAAAAATCAAATAATTTTTATTAATAAAAATTCATATATAATTTACAAATGTGAGTACAATCATCAACAAATTGATGATTGACTTTGAGACACAATTTCCAACAACCTAC
The DNA here is from genome assembly GCF_000442705.2 of Elaeis guineensis. Taxonomy (NCBI): domain Eukaryota; kingdom Viridiplantae; phylum Streptophyta; class Magnoliopsida; order Arecales; family Arecaceae; genus Elaeis; species Elaeis guineensis. The sequence goes on along the minus strand of NC_025993.2, from coordinate 99,947,146 downwards.
CGATGTAACATGATGTGAGATGGCTAGTTCTTGGTATAATTCAGCAAATTAGGCATCAATAAACTGTCAGTTATTATCTGTAATCAGCACTTGAAGTAGACTAAATTGGCACACAATAGACTTCCAATCGAAATCCTTCACCTTTGCCTTGGTGATGGGGGCTAGTGGTTCGACCTCCACTGATTTGGTAAAATAATCGATAGCGACTAGTAGGAACTTTCATTCTCCTGATGCTTGAGGAAATGGTCCAAGAATGTCCATCCCCCACTATACAAAAGGCCAAGGTGCACCTATAGGGGTTAGCAATGTAGGTAGTCGTGCTAGATGTTGGCATTTTGCTGACACCAATCGCATCTTTTAATTAGATCAACAACATCCTACTTCATAGGCCAGTAGTATCTCTGTCAAAGTATCTTATAGGTTAATGATTTGCCCCCAGATGGTTCCCGTATATCTGCTCATGCACTTCTCAAAATTCATAATTAGCTTCGAATAGGTATAGGCATTTGAGGAGAGGTAGAGAGAATGACTTTTTATATAACTTATCTTCATAGAGAATTTAGCGAGATGTCTAGTGTCGTATCTTCTGAGACTCCTTCTGGTCCACCAGCAGCATTCCATCTTTGAGGTAGCAGGCTAGTGGGTCGATCCAGCTCGGCTCGTCATCCACTTACAACATCGAGACAGGCTCCTCCATGCTAGGTCTCCTCATTATTTCATAGAAGGATTCTTTGTTTAGATCTTCTGGCACAAAGGTTGCTAATTTGGACAATAGGTTGGCTCAAAAATTTTCTAACCTCGATACCTACTGGATATCAAAGTTTGTGAATGTAGAGATTAAGTCCTTTACCTTTCATAGATATCTCTTCATATTTTTCTTCCTGACTTCATAATCACCTCTAACTTGGCCAATCATCAATTGTGAGTCACTGCAACTTTCAGATGACTCACTCCCTATTCCTTGGCTATTTTAAGTCTAATGGTCAGGCTTTGTACTCAGCTTCATTGTTAGTGGTTGAGAATTCAAAGTGTAAGGTAAATTCTGCAACACTTCCCCTGATCTTGCAAGAATCGAACTTGCTCCTAACCTGGTAGAGCTTGACGATCCATCCACATGCATGGTCCATGGTTCTTCATATTCTTCTTTTACAGATCTTCTTGTGACAGATTAGCTTTTGTAGGCCTTTCCTTAAGGATGGTGCATTCTAGGATGAAGTCTACTAGCACTTATGCTTTTAGAGAGGGTTGAGGCTGAAACTTCACGTTGAACTCTGAAAGCTCTATTAACAAATTAGCTATTTGACCCGATGTATTCGACCAATGCAACACAAACCTCAGGGATTGATTAGCAAGAAGTACTATGGTGTGAGCCTAAACATAGGGTCGAAGCTTCCTAGCAGAGGTAACAAGTGTGAAAATCATCTTCTTAAGTCTTATGTACTTGGTTTATGTGTCACGAAGGATTTTCCTGATATACTAGATCAGCCTAGGAATCCTATCTTCCTCGCAACTGAGGATTGAGCTTATGGTCGTGGGTGAAACTGCCAAATAGAGATACAGCTCCTCATCAGGTTTAGGTTTGCTATGAAGCAAAGCACAGCCGAAGTATCTTTTTAGTTCCTCAAATGCTTGCTGGCACTCCTCGATCCATTGGAAGTCCTTCAGATGCTTGAGAATGCTGACGAAGGATAGACACCATTTAGCTGACCTGGAGATAAATCGATTTAGGGTAGTCATTTTGCCAGTGAGGTGTTGGACCTCTTTTATTGATTTCAGAGGGTTCATTTCTTGCACTATCTGAATCTTCTCTAGATTAGCTTCTATGCCTCAAGGAAAGCCCATAAATCTAAGGAACTTTCCCATGGTGACTCTAAAAGCGTACTTCATTAGATTCAATTTCATTTGATATTTACAGAGGGTAGTGAAGATCTCTCTATGATCATCGATGTGGTTGTCTGAGGCCTGATTTTTTATCAGCATATCATTTATATACACCTCCATATTCCAACCAATCTGATCTTTGAAGATCTTATTTATTAGCCGCTAGTAAGTAGCACCTATATTTTTTAGGCCAAAAGACATAATCTTATTACAAAAAAGATTTCGATCAGTGACAAAAGAGATTTTCTCTCCATCTTCGGATGCTATCTAGATTTGATTATAGTCAAAGAAGACATCCATGAAGATGAAGAGCTCGTGGTCTAAAGTAACATCCATGAGTTGATCGATCCGAGGTAGTGGGTGCTATCTTTTAGACAAGCTTTGTTTAGATCCATGAAGTCTATACAGATCTACTATTTTTTATTCATCTTTTTTACAAAGATCACATTTGTTAGTCAGTCCGGATAGATCACCTCTCTGATAAACCCAATACTTAACAGCTTGTCCACTTCTCTGATGATCGCCCCTTGTCGTTCTGGGGTGAAGCTTCACTTCTTTTGCTTGATAGGTCAATGTGCTAGGTCCACGTCAGCTGATGCATTATAATTTTAGGTTCAATACACGACATGTCAGTAGATGACCAGACGAAGATATTGGCTTTTTCTGTAAAAAGGAAGTGAGGTGATTTCTGGTTATCTCGTCTAGGTTTGACCCTATCCAAACTGCATGCTCCACATTTCCATCCTCCAAAGGGATCTGGATGAGATCTTCCATGAGCTTATCATGCTCCTCAGCTAGCTCATCGCAAGTGTCCAATCCTTCGATAGGAAGAATATTAGATGGCCTAATTCCTTGAAGGGCAACTGCGTAGCACTGCTGCACCAAGGTCTGGTCTCCCCAAATCTCTTCGACCCCTTGTTTTGTTGAAAAGTTTATCAGAAGATGGAATGTCGACACCACAGCCTGAAGGGCATTTAATCTTTGCTGTCTGAGGATCACATTATATGCCAAGGAAGTTCTAACCACTAAGAAATTGATTTGGATCGTGGATTGTCGAGGTGCCCAACCTGCGATGACCCATAGGGTGATGACTCCCTCGATAGGCACAGCATCTCTAGTGAACCCCACAAATAGGGAATCGAGTCTTCCTAACTGATTCAAAGAGATTTCACATCTTAAAGAAGGTATTATAAAATAATACATTGGTCAAGCTTTTATTATCTATCAAGATGCGGCATACATCATAATTTATAATATTTAAAGCTATAACCACCACATGATTATGCGAAAATTGGATCCTTTGCACATCTTCTTCATAGAAGGTGATAACTCCTTTGCTCTTCTACCTCTTGATAAGCTCCCTAAATCTCTCAGATCCACCACCATGCTGCCCCTAGTGATGGCATTTATCACTCCGACCGTCGGTCAGCTATCCATAGCTTCTTCTTTTCGAGGTGGTGTTGGCGGTTAGGGTGGTCCTGACAAAGCCTCGCATTGCTCCCTCCTCTATTTGATGAAGTGGTCTAGTCGTCCATGTCAGATGAATTCCTTAATCTCATCCTGAAGCTGGATGCATTTCTCGATGTTGTGATCGTGGTCACAGTGATAAAGGTAATACTTTTTAGGATCATGCTAACCTAGCCTAAACCATGTCCTTCTCGCTCTTGAAAGTTGCTCCCTTGTCTCCATTAGTATCTATTCCCTTGGGGCATTCAAGGGAGTGTAGTTGGTGAATCTCGGCAATGACATGTGCTGCTGGGCCCTAGGAGGACTCCTAGGTCGTTGGTTGTGGAGAGGAGTTCTGGATCACCATCATTAGGGTGGAGTCCTATATCATTGCTAACCTTTCTGATGATCCTCTTGCTTGGGCAAGAACTTCCAATCTTCTTCTCTTTTTTTTCTTCAATGGTAGCATCCATCGATGAACCATGTAGCTCGAAGGCCTCCTCGGTATGAGTATACTTCTCTGTCCGAGCTAACATGTCAGTAAAATCTTTTGGATACCTCTCCTCCTAGAGTCCATCTTTTAAGATGGTCTTGGCAACCGATTAGTCCAGATCACATACTTTAAGCATGGTCATATTGAAATGGCTCATGTAGGACCCGAGGAATTCTCCTTCCCTCTATTTAATATTGACCAAGGAATCAGATCCTCGATGCTACTTCTTGCTGCTTATGAAGTGGGCCACAAATGATCTACTAAACTGATTGAATGAGTGGATGGAGTCCTACTTCAGACTTAAGCACCAGTATCGAACCATATTTTTAATGTAGAGGGAAAGGCTCGGCACAAAATCCCATGATCAAATGCCCCATGCAGGAGCATTATAGGCTTGAAGCTCTCTAAGTGACATATTGGGTTGGTAGACCCATCATAGGTCTCTAGCTGTGGTATTTTGAAGTGGCCAAAAATTGGTTCTTGCATGATCCTCACACTAAAAGGTGGGTCAGTATTGAAATCAAACCCATCATTCTAAGATGGGGCTTGATTACGCAATGCCTCAATCCACTGATTCATCTCTCATAGCCTATGGTCAATGTCAACATCTTGAGTGAAATAGGCCTCTGAGTGTCACGATGGATATTGGATTGGAGTAGAGTCTTGACCAGATCAGAGAGTTGGAGATCATATCTTCCTCCTTTCAGGACTCCCAGGCCAACTATGCTGGGTCTGCTTTCGCCACTCTGGGCTGTGTAGGGGTGGTTGAGGTGGTTTCAGTTAAGGCGGCTCTCACGGTGCGAGATCAGCTCCCTACATCGTCTGGACCATAGTGGTCAAATCTCATACATGCTGAACTAGCAAATTGAACTAATCAGGGTCTACTCCAACTGGCTAGAGCAACAGAGGTGATGCTTTCGTTTGAGCATGGGTGTTGGTCGAGTTTTCAATCGGCCTAGAAGTTGCGGCATTAGAGTGATGCGATGAGGTCCCTCTACATGGCGTCATGGAGTTTGGCTTCTTGCTCCTTTCTGAAAAAAGGGATTTGAGTCCTTCCTCTAGCACCAGTCTGTTGCTATAGATTCTCTGGCTTAGATTGAATTGGTTGGAGATGGGCGGTGATGATAGGACAACAGTGACAGTACCCGTAAAAGAAGTTTCAGGTCGAAGTTGATTCCAACGAGGATCCTCCGATACTTAAGTCAGAAATCTGAAATAGATAAGAAAGAGTGAGCATGAGGGATATCATGTGCTTACCTTAAGGCTCCCCTATGAATCTCCATTTATAGACCTAGATTTGAGGCACTATGAAAAGAGAGGAGTGCCTCGAAGTGCTATTTCTGCCTTAATGGATGTGATACATCCTGTTGGTGCAAAAATCCGCCTGCGTCGGAGAAGCTAGAGTTGAGGAAGCCGCGGTCGCCGCCGGGACCTGCAAGGGAAGTCTAAACCGGAGGTGGGGTTGCTCCGGCAAGACCCTCCGACGCTCAAGTCAGTTCTCTGCCTCAACAAGAATGGAGTGCTCGAATGGAGAGTTTAGCAGAGTTTTGAGATAAGGCAAAAGAGCTTAAGCAATAACGTATCTGAGTCCCCCCTTTTATAGGCGGGGAGGCAACGGACTGATGGCGACGTTTGTAACCGCCTGGTAGTGGGCCGCCCATGGTCAGAGGAATTGATTGCGAAAGATAATGGAGCAGACACGTGGGTATCACCTCGACTTGCCACGTGGAATCCGTTATGAGGGGTGGAGCAGCGTCCGTCGTCAGGAGAATCGCATGGTATCCATCGCAGGAGGTGGAGCAGGTTCGTGGCCGTTACTGTGGCCTGCCAGGGGGATAATGGAGCTGTGCGGAGTCCGCCACAGGAAGTGGAGCAGGGCGGCTATGGCTGCTGCGGCTTGTCAGGGAATGATGATACTGCGTGGAGTCCGCCACAGGAGGTGGAGCAGGGTCGCGGCCATTTTGAGGGCCTGTCAGGGGGCGTGGATCTGTCGATTGAAGCTCGACAATGGTCGGAGCCGTCGTGAGCGGAGCCCGGCTCCCGTAGGAGTCCGAGCGGAGCTGTTCTGATGTCGGCGACGGAGTCTGGCTCCCGTAGGAGTCCGGGCGGAGCTGTGCTGATGGCGGCAGAGCCCGGCTCCCGTAGGAGTCTGGGCGGAGCTGTGCTGATGTCGTCGGTGGAGCCCGGCTCCCGTAGGAGTCCGGGCGGAGCTGCGCTGCAAACAAAGTCAAGGGTGAAGTCCGGCTCTCGTAGGAGTCCGGACTGAGCTTACCAGCAATTGATATTGAGAGCGGAGCCCGGCTCCCGTAGGAGTCCGGGCGGAGCTGTTTTGATGTTGGCGGTGGAGTCCGGCTCCCGTGGGAGTCCGGGCGGAGTTGTGCTGATGGCGGCAGAGCCCGGCTCCCGTAGGAGTCCGAGCGGAGCTGTGCTGATGTCGTCGGTGGAGCCCGGCTCCCGTAGGAGTCCGGGCAGAGCTGCGCTGCAAACAAAGTCAAGGGTGAAGTCCGGCTCTCGTAGGAGTCCGGACTGAGCTTACCAGCAATTGATATTGAGAGCGGAGCCCGGCTCCCGTAGGAGTCCGGGCGGAGCTGTTTTGATGTTGGCGGCGGAGTCCGGCTCCCGTGGGAGTCTGGGCGGAGCAGCGCTTGCTGATGGCGGTGGAGCCCGACTCCCGTAGGAGTCCGGGCGGAGCTGTGCTGATGATGGCGGTTCCGCCGTGGGTCCCGGCTGTGGGTATTTTATACCCAACACCAGTCCCCCTACATCCGAGTTTTGAATTTCAAATGAAGGAAGTACATAGAAGTACAGCCGGAACCGTCCCTTCGAATCCCGCGCCCTGCCGCTCCCAGATATTTTGGCATTAAATGAGCGCATGCCGGAGTCTTTTTGAATTGGGGCGGTACGAAGGGACGCTTCGAAGACCCCGCAGGTACGCTGGCCTAGGTACGATGCAATTATGGCCCTGCCAACCGCCAGCCGCCTTCAGCCGTCTGCCACGGGGAGTGGGACACGTGTCGGATGCGGACCGGCCTGGGGGGATTCGAGATCATTATGGCGCCGGATCCCAGGGTCTATTTAAACCCGTCCTCCCCCCTTCAGACGCCCCACTCCGCTTCTGATTTCTTGCTGGCGTCTGTCATCTCCCCGAGAGTCTGCTCTAGCGAATGCCCTCTCGAGCCGTAGGCGCCTTCCGCTTCTCGCTCCCCAGGCCCTCAGAGCAAGATAGGTTAGTGCCCACCTTCTTCTTCTTACCGCTTAGGGTTCTCTCCTCCTTACACTTCTTTCGTGTCCTCTCCTGAGTTGACTTCCGGTGTCCCCCTCCTTTCTCGGCTTGCTTTTCTAGGGCCCTTTAGGTTCTCTCCCAAAAAAAAATGTCTTCCGATTCTTCTGCCCCCGTAAGCTCTGGGAGTTCTTCTGCTTCGAACCCCCAGGCCCCTGTCTCTGCGGACGAACCCGTGCTTGGGGCAGGGTCTCGCCCGGTCTTCGCACCGGGCGCCATTCCTTGTTCGTCGACTCCGGACGAACTTCTCCTGATAAGGGCTCGGTACGGGGTCCCTTCAGAGTACGATCTGGAGCTTCCTGGCCCCTCCGACCGGGCCAGCGCTCCCCCTCCTGATCGCTTTTGTTTGTACCAGGAGGCATTCCGTGCCGGACTCCGGCTTCCGCTTCCAGCTTTTGTTGCCGCCTTCTTTCGTTTCTTAGACATTTCTCTCGCTTCTGTCGCCCCGAATTTCTTTAGGTTTTTGATAGGGTTTCTCTCCCTCTGTCACATAGCCGAGGTCCAGCCTTCCCTTTCTCTGTTCAGACATTTCTACACTTTCAAACGCCATCTTTCAGCGAAGGATTGGTGGTACTTCTCCCCCCAGTTTGGTAAGAAGAGGTTGCTGAAGGGCGCCCCTTCTTCGATTCACAACTGGAAGGGAAAATTTCTCTTCATTTACTGTCCGACCTTGGAATTGGGCCTGCCCCCTTGGGGGTCTCTGAGGGACTCCGTCCGTCGGGCTCCCAGCCTGGGAGAGGACGACCTTCAGGCCGCCCAGAAGCTCCTGAGTTACCCCGCTCCTTCCCTTCCAAACCTACTGAGGGAGCCGCTTCTCTTCAACATCGGCCTGAGCCCTTAAGACCCAGCAAGTATACATCTTTCCTTTTCTTGTTTTCTTCTTCCCTCTCTTCCTTTCTCTCTCCTTTTTCCTCTTTTCTCTTTCTCTTTTTTCTTTCTTCCTCTTCTTTTCTTTCTTCTTCTCTTTTTTTTTTTTTTTTTTTTTTTTTTTTTCCGGGCTGATTGGTGCTGCTTTTTCCTTCTTCTTTTCTTTTCCTTTTTTTTTTTTTTTTTTTTTTTAGCAATGGACGCCGAAGCCACACGGATGCTCGTCAAGGCCATGAGAGCCCAGAAAAGGAAGGGCGCGATGACTTCCGGCTCGGCGAAGAGGGCCAGGATGGAGGAGACGAGCTTGGCCGCACCCGTCCAGGCGACCCCGACGATCGACATTCCTTCGGATGCCGAGCCAGCGGCCCCCCGGGCTCTCCCAGGGAGCCCACCGACTGGGGTCCCTATTCCGGAGGTCCGCCCCGTGGAGGCGCCCGCCGCGGGGAGGAGGAGAAAATCGGTGGCCCGTAGGCCGAGCAGCCACCGAGCCACTGCAGACGAGTCCATCTACTCCGAGGGGGGATCGGAGAACCCCTTCAACGACAAGGCTCTAATCCGTCGGCTGCTCGATGGTTGCATCCTGTCCGATGTCGTGGAGAGGATCGACCGTGCCGATCCCGAGCAGCGGGCCTGGGACACCTTGGGGTCCTTTCTTGAGGTAAGCGGTTTTTATTTGCACGGTTGCCTCGGTCTTTGTTGTAATTCTCTATCTGTCTTTGCAGATCGGGCACCAGCTCTTCGCCTATGTCGAGGCGTCGGGCCGCATGAGAAGGGATCTCCTCCGGGCGGAGGAGCGCTGCCAAGACGAGGTTGCTCGTCTTCAAGCGAAGACGGCCGAGGTGGCCGCCCTCCGGGAGGCCCTGGAGAGAGAGAGACAAGACCGGGAAGAGGAAAGGCGAGCCCAGGAGGAGGAGAGGCGAAGCTTGGAGGAGTCGGCAAGGAAGGCGGAAGCCGAGGTCGCCCATCTGACCGAGCAAACTCCGGTTCTGGTCTCGGAGGCCAGGACCCTTGCAGTGGAGGAGTTCAAGACCTCCGCGGAGATGAGGGAGCTGAACGTCCAGTTCGGCCTGGAGGCGTTCACCAAGGGGTTCGAGCTCTGCCGAGAGAGGGTGGCCAGCAGATATCCCGACCTTAGTCTCGGCTTTTTGGAGGAGTCTGACGATGAGGCCGCCCCTTCGTCTGCTGCTGACGCAGTCACGCCCCCCGCGCCGAGCTCTCCACCCCCAGCCTCCGAGGTCTGAGACCTCCGATCTTGTATCTTTCTTTTGTTGCCATATTTCCTTTCCGCTTGTCTTCAAAATTAATCAATAAAGTTGAACTTTTTATTGAGGATCGCCTTTCCTTCCCCTGCCCCTTCTTTTCTGCCTTTCTTCTTGTAAAGAGTTGGTCTCTGACGTTTGCATCTTCCGATGGCAGCGTCCTGCCGAAGCATTTCCCTTGCCCCTGGGGGTCCCGCTGAAGTCAACTATCCAACGGCTAAAAAAGGAGGTCCTCCACCTGACGAAGAAGTTGAAAAAGTCGGAGGGCGAGCTCCGCCAGGCGAAAAAATGCTATTCCGAGGCCACCGCTGAGGCCGCCCACTTCAGGAGTCTCCAAGTGAAGGCAATCATGGACTACAGCCGGAGGAAGGCGAACTTTGCGAAGGAGCTCGAAGAATGCACGAAGAGCGCTAGCGACCGAACTTGGGCTCAAGAAGCCAGGATCAGCGCCCTTAAAGTGGAGCTGTCGGCTGCCAAGAGGAGGATCGGCCAGCTGGAAGGGAACTCACCCCGGCTCACAGCGTGGGACGAGCAGATATGGTCACAAAAAGTTTCCGACCTCCAGAAGCAGCTTCAAGATGCCGAGATGAGCCACGATGTGCAGCGGGCCAGCTGGTGCCGACAGGTAGAGGAGTTCAAGGGGAGATTCCATCGATCGGCGGACGAGGTGGTTCGCCTCCAGAGGCAGTTGGTTACTAGGGCGCAGCTTGCTAACGCCCAAGATAACGAAGAGCTCCGAGCCCTGAGAGGCACTGTCGAAGGAATTTCCGTCTCCCTTGGGGAGAAGACAGCTGAGCTCCAACAAGTAAAAATCCAGCTGGGGCTTGAGCGGAAGGCCGTCGCGGACGCAGAGGCGGAGTCCGAAGTTTTGCGGAAGTGGCATCGGGAAGCGGAGGCTGAGAGCCGGCGACTTCGTCAGGTGCTCCAGGATATGCTGCAAAAGAAGGAGGAACTAGAGAAAATGGTGGAGACCCTGAGGCAGTCCTGGTCGGGGGATGGAGGTGATCACCCTATGTTAGAGGGAGCAGGACCTCCTTAGAGTTCTTTTGTAGTCACCCCCTTTTTGTAGCTGCCCCCCATTTCTTTTCTTGTCGTTTTGTCCCTCTTTTTCTGGCCGTCCTGGCCCTGTAGTATATATATCGGAAATGAGAAAAAGGCATTTTGTGTTACCTTGTCCGCGCGTAGCATCAATATTGTCGTTCGCTGACCCTTTCTCGTTGTTTGGCTTGTTTGGCTTAGAGGTCGTCGTGGGAGAGGGCTCTTCCCTTCCATCCGATCTCGCCATGTGGCCGAGTCTCGCCACCGTTTTTAACCCTTGCTGGCGAAGTGGCGGATGGAGCCCGGCTTTCTTAGGAGCCCGGGCGAAGTCTTTCTTGGGGGCGGAACCCGGCTCCCGTAGGGGGGCGGAACCCGGCTCCCGTAGGAGTCCGGGTGAAGCTTTCCTGGCGGCGGAACCCGGCTCCCGTAGGAGTCCGGGTGGAGTTTACCTTGGCGGCGGAACCCGGCTCTCGTAGGAGTCCGGGTGAAGCTTTCCTGGCGGCGGAACCCGGCTCCCGTAGGAGTCCGGGTGGAGTTTTACCTTGGCGGCGGAACCCGGCTCCCGTAGGAGTCCGGGTGAAGCTTTCCTGGCGGCGGAACCCGGCTCCCGTAGGAGTCCGGGTGGAGTTTTACCTTGGCGGCGGAACCCGGCTCCCGTAGGAGTCCGGGTGAAGCTTTCTTGGCGGCGGAACCTGGCTCCCGTAGGAGTCCGGGTGGAGTTTTACCTTGGCGGCGGAACCCGACTCCCGTAGGAGTCCGGGTGAAGCTTTCCTGGCGGCGGAACCCGACTCCCGTAGGAGTCCGGATCTTCCATTTTGCTTGAGCCGGCGCGAGGTTCTCGTTATCAGCCTGGCTTGTGGGGGCGCGTTAGGGCGCTGTAAGGCCTCTCCCCCCTCCGGTCTAAAAGAACCGGGCCTTCAACTTTGCTCATGTCAGGACGAGGTTCTCCTCCTGTTCCTGACATGGCTATGGGGGCACATTAGGGCGTTGCAAGGCCTCTCCCCCCATCCGGTCTAAAAGAACCGGGCCTTTGACTTTGCTCAAGTTAGGGCGAGGTTTTCCTCCTGTCCCTAACAGGGCTGTGGGGGCACATTAGGGCGTTGTAAGGCCTCTCCCCCTATCCGGTCTAAAAGAACCGGGCCTTTGACTTTGCTCAAGTTAGGGCGAGGTTTTCCTCCTGTCCCTAACAGGGCTGTGGGGGCACATTAGGGCGTTGTAAGGCCTCTCCCCCCATCCGGTCTAAAAGAATTGGGCCTTTGACTTTGCTCATGTCAGGATGAGGTTCTCCTCCTGTTCCTGACATGGCCGTTGTTTTTTGGAGAGGTCATATCCAGTCATAATACATCCGCGTTAAGCAGGAGGAGTGCGTTAGCTAGAAAGAAAAGTAGATTCAAAATGAAACAGTAAGCAATACATTTACAGTTCTCCCGCTCCTCCTTGAGGCCCTCCGGCGATGGAGTCGATGGTCCCGATAGGAGGCCGGTCCCCGGGCTGCTCTTCCCTCTTCTGTGGTTCGGGCGGTGGGAGGGCTCTTGGTCGGTCTCCTCTACCCTCAGGCCTGCGGCGGATGAATCTGTCAAGCCGACCTCGCCGGATGAGCTCCTCGATCTCGTCCTGGAGCTGGATACACTCTTCGGTGTCGTGACCGTGGTCGCGATGGTAGAGACAGAACTTGTTGGGGTTGCGCTTCTCGGGGTGCGTGCGCATCCTCTCCGGCCTAGGGATCAGCTCCCTGACCTCCATCAGTACCTGGGCCTTCGAGGCGTTGAGGGGGGCGTAGCTGCGGAACTTCCCTGGCGGGGAACCCCGCCGAAACCTGTTGTCCGGGCTTCTCTGCCTGCGTGCCCGGGGTGGAGTATGGGCGCGCTTGTGCCCAGGAGGGGATCGGGAGCGAGGCCGGGCTTCCCTTGGCCTCTTCTCAACTGCGGGCTTGCCAGAATCTCCCGTCTGACGCTCCCTCACAGTCTCTTCATCCTTCATTTTGAAGGCCTCTTCCGCTCGGGCGTATCCTTCAGCCCGAGCCAGCAGATCAGCAAAATCCCTGGGGTACTTCTTCTCCAGGGAGTACAAGAGATCATTCTTCTGAAGGCCTCCTTTCAGGGCGGCCATGGCAACCGACTGGTCCAAGTTCCGAACCTCCAACGCCGCGATGTTGAAGCGGTTGATGTAGGCCCGTATGGACTCCCCTTCCCTCTGCTTGATGTTGATGAGGGACTCCGAACCTTTCCGGGGACGTCGGCTGCTGACAAAATGGGCCACGAATTGGTGGCTCATTTGGTCGAAGGAGAAGATGGTACCCGGCTTCAGTGCCGAGTACCAGTTTCTTGCTGCTCCCTTCAAAGTAGACGGGAAAGCCCGGCATAAGATGGCGTCGGGGGCACCATGAAGCAGCATCATCGTTCGGAAGGCCTCCAGGTGGTCCACCGGGTCCGACGTCCCGTCGTAGCTTTCGAACTGGGGGAGCTTGAAATTCGGCGGGATCGGTTCCTGCATAATCATTTGGGAGAAGGGAGGGTCAGTGCAGATATCCTCACCGTAAGCGGGAGGCGCATGGCGGAGTTCTTCGATCCGCCGGTTCATCTCCTGGAGCCTCCGGTCCAGGAAATCCTCTCGACTTCGAGTCTCGAGGGTCCTTTGGCAGAACGGGGGCAGGGATCTCCCAGGGGTGGAGTCGTGGTCCGATTGAGGGCTCTCCACCCTTGGATTCGCCTTCTCGGGAAGGACGGGGCGGCTAGCCCAGGTGGCCCGCCCCACCGCCGGGTTCTCGCATTCCGGAGATGCCCCTTCCGGATGCGCTGACGCCTGCGGCGGCTGCTGCTGCATCGCTTGTACGGCCTCGACGAGGCCCTTGACCTGCTGCGCCAGTAAGTCAAACTGCTCCGCGCCGACCGCCGTCGCCGGAGGGGGAGGAGGAGCTGGCTGAGAAACGGGAGGGGAGGCCGGAGCCTGAGATCTGGCCGCGGAGGCCGTGGACCGCCGGGTGGACGCCCTGCGCGGAGGCATCGGGTGCCGGTCTCGCGGGGGAGGATTAGGAGTAGATGACGGAGAGATGGCCGGAGGTGGCTCCGTTGAGCGCTCCTTCAAGAACAAGGGTGCTGCGAAGACACAGACCCTTCCTCTAGCGCCAATCCTGTTGGTGCAAAAATCCGCCTGCGCCGGAGAAGCTGGAGTTGAGGAAGCCGCGGTCGCCGCCGGGACCTGCAAGGGAAGTCTAAACCGGAGGTGGGGTTGCTCCGGCAAGACCCTCCGACGCTCAAGTCAGTTCTCTGCCTCAACAAGAATGGAGTGCTCGAACGGAGAGTTTAGCAGAGTTTTGAGATAAGGCAAAAGAGCTTAAGCAATAACGTATCTGAGTCCCCCCTTTTATAGGCGGGGAGGCAACGGACTGATGGCGACGTTTGTAACCGCCTGGTAGTGGGCCGCCCATGGTCAGGGGAATTGATTGCGAAAGATAATGGAGCAGACACGTGGGTATCACTTCGACTTGCCACGTGGAATCCGTTATGAGGGGTGGAGCAGCGTCCGTCGTCAGGAGAATCGCATGGTATCCGTCGCAGGAGGTGGAGCAGGTTCGTGGCCGTTACTGTGGCCTGCCAGGGGGATAATGGAGCTGTGCGGAGTCCGCCACAGGAAGTGGAGCAGGGCGGCTATGGCTGCTGCGGCTTGTCAGGGAATGATGATACTGCGTGGAGTCCGCCACAGGAGGTGGAGCAGGGTCGCGGCCATTTTGAGGGCCTGTCAGGGGGCGTGGATCTGTCGATTGAAGCTCGGCAATGGTCGGAGCCGTCGTGAGCGGAGCCCGGCTCCCGTAGGAGTCCGGGAGGAGCTGTTCTGATGTCGGCGACGGAGTCCGGCTCCCGTAGGAGTCCGGGCGGAGCTGTGCTGATGGCGGCAAAGCCCGGCTCCCGTAGGAGTCCAGGCGGAGCTGTGCTGATGTCGTCGGTGGAGCCCGGCTCCCGTAGGAGTCCGGGCGGAGCTGCGCTGCAAACAAAGTCAAGGGTGAAGTCCGGCTCTCGTAGGAGTCCGGACTGAGCTTACCAGCAATTGATATTGAGAGCGGAGCCCGACTCCCGTAGGAGTCCGGGCGGAGCTGTTTTGATGTTGGCGGCGGAGTCCGGCTCCCGTGGGAGTCCGAGCGGAGCTGTGCTGATGGTGGCAGAGCCCGGCTCCCGTAGGAGTCCGGGCGGAGCTGTGCTGATGTCGTCGGTGGAGCCCGGCTCCCGTAGGAGTCCGGGCGGAGCTGCGCTGCAAACAAAGTCAAGGGTGAAGTCCGGCTCTCGTAGGAGTCCGGACTGAGCTTACCAGTAATTGATATTGAGAGCGGAGCCCGGCTCCCGTAGGAGTCCGGGCGGAGCTGTTTTGATGTTGGCGGCGGAGTCCGGCTCCCGTGGGAGTCCGGGCGGAGCAGCGCTTGCTGATGGCGGTGGAGCTCGGCTCCCGTAGGAGTCCGGGCGGAGCTGTGCTGATGATGGCGGTTCCGCCGTGGGTCCCGGCTGTGGGTATTTTATACCCAACACATCCGATATCATTTCCTTGATTTGGCGAGATTTGGGGAGTGGACTATTGCCTTATCTGCTTGCCGTTAGTAGTTTCCAATGATTATGGTATTCAAAAATCTGGAAGGGGCTGAAGGTCAAACTTACTTATTATATCAATCAAGGTCGACCTCTGGTGATATGTCAAGTCAGCTAGGTCAGTCGACCTCAACCCATCTGAAGTTATATATCGTCAGTCCGAGGTGGGACTTTCTTACCCCCATAATTAGGGATGCAATCAAGCTGAGTCAAGTTAAGTAGTTAGAAACTCGAGTTCGATTTGACTCAAAATACTCAGATCTGAAACTCAGCTCGAGATTAATCGAGCCTTAATATCTCAAATTTGAGCTCAACTTAATGAAAAATAGGCAAAACTCAAGATAGACTCGACTCGATTCAACTATTAATCGAGCCATACTCGAACTCGAGTTCAAATTAAAAATCGAGCCTTAATCTACTAATAATATATATTATTATAAATAAAAAATATTATTAAAAATATATATAAATTTGAGTAAATTTGTGAGTTTTCGAATTGACTATTTGTTACTCGAGCTCGATAATAATCGAGTCGAGTCGACTTTGGACTCGAATCGAGTTCGAATAGTTTGCGTGTGGCTCGACCCATTTGTATCCCTATATATAACATAAAGCATACCAGTTAAGTGATGACATCAACGTGATCAACTACATTGGTACTTGCAAAAATTTCACCACCATTGAGAGAAAATATTCGTTGCAATAGTGATATTACGTCACCATTGTAACAAACTAATAAAAAATTAAGAATGGATGAAATATACGAGATAATGTGGGATATTATCTATGATAATTAATGTAATACATGATAATTAATAAAATATAAAATTTTTTATTAATTTATTATAAATTTAATATGGTACCATCATTGCAACGAATATTTTTTTTCACGATTGAGGGTTCAGCTATGTTTGCTCTCGAAGAGAGTTGTAAGAATACAACCATGGAGTCAACAGCATCTCATTAACAGGGAGGGTAATAATATCAATTGAGTAATTGGCATGATATCGTTGTCATACAAGTACGAGCTAGCTTTTTAATGGCCTGTGGGCTCCTAACTAGCTTCTTACACACTGTTACTTTGTGATCCCTTCGCTTTGCCTCCTCGAAGGCATCTCTTTATTCCCATAGTCATGGATATGCTTTCCTTTTTTTCTACCAGCAAACATGTTTGAACCAGTCCTACACAAACATCCTAAAGTTCACATTAGATCACCAGCCTATGGTTCATGCCCCACGCTCGTGTTACCATTGGGAAACATGTGCATGGTAGTCTAATCACTGCAATATGGTGACACATTAACTGGATGATGGAACTTGCAGAGGATGTGGATGTTGAGAAGCACCACCTCATACCTCTATGGCGTCCCTGCGACCATACTCAAGTTGCTGGTAATTTTTAAGATGGGGTTCGTCTGGACGGACTAGACAGGGTGGTCGTGGATGGGGGAGTTATGGGTCTTGAGCCATGATTCATTCAGATTCTTCTTTGTGGGCTGGTCGTATCCATCCATTTGCCCATCTATGAAGCCCTATTCCAGTCTACCCCTTCCTGTCACATTTCTCTCCTCTGGTTTTGCAATGTTGGCGTCTCTGCTAACTATGGCATAAATCACTTGCAACGAAATTCTCCCACTATATATATATATATATATATATATATATATATATGCGCGCGCGCGTGTGCGTGCGTGCGTGTGTGTATAAAGAACCCTTGGGTTGTAATGGGTATATGTAAAGTGATTAATTAATCGCTTGTATGTCCTCGAATAGCTTCACAGTCCCCCGTATAGAATGTTCTTTCCTTCGCTTTGTTGCTGGAGTCCTGAGAATAATGGTATAAAGAGTCTAAGCACGTCTTTAATGGTCCAGGCTGGGGTCACAGTATTTCTTTACGCCTGGTATGCTGGATTAGTGAGGCAAGCCAGGCATCCATCTCTCTTTTGGTTTTGGTATTGGAGGAATAAAAAAAAGCATCCATCTTTTTCCTTTTGCTCTTTAGAATTGAAATCAAAAGTTATTCTTATATATTATCGAGTGCCAGTCTCTCTATAGCAGCCTTAATTCTAAATCAAGATCTCAATCATCTCCTACCTTCACCTGGGAGGCGAGAGAGATGGCTGAGGAAATTGTGACGGAGCTGGCAATGACCCTCATCAAAAAATTGATAAGCACGCTCTCATCGGAGATGAAAATGCCCGAACTGGTGCGTCAAGATGTCCAGTCCGTCGAACGCGAGCTCAAGAGAATGAAAGACTTCGTGCGCCTTGCGGATGCGGATGCTCAGGCGAGAGCACGGGTCAAAGAAGTGAATGATTTGGCCTGTGATACCGAGGACCTCCTGGATGAATCTAGAGTTTACATGGCCATGCCTCACCGCCATGGCATCAAGGGCTTTATTGATGATATCGTTGAGAAGATCAAGAAATGTAGAGAGAAGCACGAGATCTACAACCGGCTACAAGAAATCAAGGAGAGAATTAAACAGGCCGACGAAAGAAGTTCGCACTTCCATGTCGAACCAGTGGAGGAAAGAGGGGAGCCACCGGATCTAAAACAGCTAGCGGCTCTCTTCGTCGAGGAAAAAGACCTCGTGGGCATCGACAAGCCACGAGAGGATTTGATCAAGTGGTTGCTGGAAGGAAGCAAGTCCCTGCGAGTAATTTCGGTGGTCGCCATGGGTGGCATGGGCAAGACTGCCCTTGTTAAGAATGTTTATGATAACTCGGAGGTGAGGAAGCCTGGACAATTTGATTTCCATGTTTGGTTCACTTTGCAGAAAACATTCGATGTCGAAATGCTGCTAAGAAACATGATCCAACAACTCCTCGATCAAGAAGAGGAAGATCCAACAACTGCTATCGAGGTCCACCATGTCTCTGCTTCCCTCCTGGGACCTTATATTCCGACAGAAACAAGAGCAACGAAGAAACAAAGGGAGATAGAGGCAGCAAACGTGGATGGCCTCATTCAAATTCTCCGAGGCCATCTCCAAAATAAGAGGTATGTGATTGTTTTGGATGAATTATGGAGTATATCTGCATGGGAGAGCATAAAACTTGCATTTCCTGATAATGAACTCGGGAGCCGGGTTGTGATAACAACACGAAATACACAGATTGCTGCTACTGCCTCTTCTCTTTATTGTCCACAAAATGAGGCTCTTGTGTACAATCTCCAACCTTTGAGCGAGGAGGATTCTCGGACCCTGTTTTGCAAAAAAGCCTTCGCATCAGAAACCTGCCCCCAAGACTTCAAGGATGTGTCTGAAAAATTTCTGAAGACGTGTGGGGGATTACCGCTTGCCATTGTGACAATCGGTGGCCTTCTGGCAATAACCAGGCCTAAGACGGTCGAAAAATGGACGAAATTGCATGAGAATCTTGGCCATGCAATAGATGCCCACCCCAACCTTGAAGTAATAAAACATATACTGAGCCTCAGCTATGATGATCTACCTTACCATCTCAAATTGTGCTTCCTGTACCTCAGCATCTTTCCAGAGGACTACCCCATCAGACGCGGTCGTCTGGTGAGGCTGTGGATGGGTGAAGGGTTATTCAATGCGGAGCCTCCGATGACGGTGGAGGACATGGCAGATGAATGCTTCGATGAGCTTGTCACGAGGAGCATGATCCAAGTGACAGAAACCGACCCTTCAGGAAAGGCAAAGAGCTGCAAAGTTCATGACATTATGCGCGAAATTATAATTTCAAAGTCGAGGGAGGAGGAGTTCTTTTACTCAATCCTTAAACCAAGCTCACCAAGGCCCACAACTGAAAAAGTCCGCCGTCTAACAACCCATTGTGATGTGCGCCACCCGCTAAATGTAAGCTTTGCTCATCTTCGATCACTGATCTTGTTTAGTGTTTTTGTGTCGTCCAGTTTGAAATCTGCTAAGTTGTTAAGGGTGTTGGATGTGGAGCGCCAAGATATAGGCTCTCATTTTTTGCCGCACGGCAGTCGCTTACAACATTTGAGGTACCTAAACCTGAGGGGCACTGAGCGTGCTCGGCTCCCAGAGGCCCTGAGTATGCTGCAAAACCTTGAAATGCTGGATCTCCGAGACTCGTATATCGTGGAGCTGCCTGCTGGAATCGTCAAGCTTCAACGACTGCGGTATCTTGCTGTTTATTCTCCGAGAAGGAATGGCGTATCGATGCCCAGAGGAATCTGTGGACTGAAAGAGCTTTGCACTCTTGTTCTGGCCAATGCTGAAGCTGGCTTCATAGAGGAGGTAGCACAGATGGAACGCTTGCGAAGGCTGGGCGTGTCGCAGCTCACCATGCAGAATGAAGGGCATTTCTGGACTGCCATTCAGAAGCTGAGCCGCCTCCAATCTCTAACAGCCCACTCGAAAGAGGACAATCTGATGAGCTCTATGGGATCCTCCAGCCAGCTGCCATCTCTGCTACGAAGCCTAAAGTTGCATGGCCTCGTTATGGAGAAATTGCCCGGTCACATTGAGTCGTTGAAGAACCTGGCCAAGATGGTCCTCAGTGGAACCAAATTGAAGGATGACCCTTTCCCTGTCCTTGAGAAACTTCCAAGCTTGTCGGAGCTCCGGCTTCACGAAGATGCATACGTGGGGGAGGAGTTGCACTCTAAGGGAGGGTTCTTGAAGCTTAGAACAATGCATCTCATGCGCCTCAGTGAGTTGAAACTGGTGATGGTGAAAGGAATGGCGATGCCCATTGTGGAGAGCCTAAGGATCAAGTGGTGCGGGAAAGGACGGGCTAAGGAGGACGGTGTCAACCTCCAGATGGAAGGGGACCGCGACAGCCTCATCGACCGTCAGGTGCAGTGACTGAGGAAGTGAGAGGCCAAGGCCAATGGTTCCAAGCCATCCGAGTGTGTGTAGAATCTATGTTGTCTTCTGGTGTGCGGAGGATTTGCTTCTCATTTCGTGGAATGTAATAAGGCACCGGATGCCACCTTTTTTATCGTGTTTAATTAGTCCAGAGATATTGTTTGCATTGTCATGACTAACGATACCAGTTGATAATTAATATGATGCTTAATTTAATTAACATGTTCCTACTATGATGATTAATTTTAATTTCTTAAATATAACTTGTCAAACAAAATTAACGGACGATCCCATAAAGAACATGAGAAGCAGCAATGAAAATTTAGGAGGCTTGAGTCATGGAGAACCCAAAATCACTGGGCATGCCCAAAAACCAGTCCTTTTGTGAGGAAAAGGCTTGGATCATAATGATTCCAAGGTTTTCAAAAAAAAAAAAAAAAAAGGAAATTGTGCTTTTAAAGGTGGACATAACGGGCTGTGGTGTGGTGCATGGAATGCATACATTGTGTCTAAATGGTGACCAACGGTTGGCCATATGAATCTTGAATGATGCAATTGGCCAAGTTGAACAGCTGACCAAACTTTCCACCCGTTCCTCCACCCACCCTCTGCTATGACACAGGTAGTGGAAGGAGGAGGAGGAGAAGGAGTTGGGCCTGCTTGATGGAAGTAGGAAGCAGAGAGGGCAAGAGAATAGGAGGAGGCCAGAACGGTGGTCGAACTAAACTACTCTCAACTTATCATGTTGGTTCCAAAGCCTGGCTATCTAGCAAGGGCTGGTACGTGCAAGGTACACTTCGTCCATGCAAATAAGGGTGCCACCAGGGATAAGCAACAGCCTCTCACACTTAACATGGACTCTAACCTGTACTCGAACAATATGGAGCTCATCAGACATGCACTGTGCTTCTTCTTGGATGAGGAGAAATGTCATGGCATTGACTTTACACAATATCGATCCCCATAGTTTTGATAATATCACCAAGAATGACATTTGCAGCAAGCCCCTCAATGTGATCATGAGGTTGGTGCTAGCTAAAGCTTTTGTTTCTAACATAGTCGATGTTTCAGCTATTTTTATCCAGTTTCATATTAAATTATACATATGTCTCTTTAGAGAACAAAAGTTAATCATAGCATTATCCAGCATTAGCTTGGATGATATCACCTCATATCACTCAGGCGGGTTCAATTTTGGTTGGAGTTAGGGATGGACCGGATATAGGATAAAAGATTAGGATTAATCTTTAAAAAACTAATCAATACTAATTAACTAGTATTTCTGAGAATTGGAAATGACCCTTTGCAAAGTATGGATTTTGTAAAAGAAATGATAATTTATTAATTAAGGTCTAGTCCTTGCTAGATGTATGTCACGCTCCGAACCCAACACCCGGATCGGATGCGTGATGGCCGGACACTCCTTAAGACAAGCTCTAAAGAACATGCAAGGCCTAAAATAATTCATTACAACCTCAACATCCATAATGTCTAATTTTAATAATAACTAATAAAACTTATATAATTACAAATTAAATTCCTTCAATTCTCTGATCAGGTATCAATGACATTTTATCTATGCATCCACCCACTCGCAAATCCATACCATAGCAAACTATGACAATCTTGTAACTCTGAGAAAAAAAAGAAAAATAGAGAGGTGTGAGCTTTACAGTCCAGTAAGAATCCCACACATCATACCAGTATAATAATATAATCTGAAAATAAGGATAAATAATAAAACATAAAATCTTATGTTCAATATCCAGAATACTGCAAACACCCATAAATTATCTGTCTTGTCAAAAGAGATACATCATCATATGTTAATGGGTGAAACACTTTCACTATAAGAAATTTAATTTTTTGTGACAAGCAATGTTGTCACTGAAACTTGAAATATTGTCGCTGATGAATTTCTCTGACAACAAACTATTGTCACTAGCCGGTCGCAATTGCTTCATCGCTAAAACCATTTATGACAACTTAAATTTCTTGTCACTGAATCATTTCTTTTCTGTGACAATAGAGCTTGTCACTTAATGTACTTTTTGCTGTCACCAATACAATGAAATGGGCATGCCTTGAAGGATCTTGTGACAATAGTAAATCTATTTAGAGACGAGTTCTCTTATTGCAGAAAAGTCTTACAGAGACAAGAGTTTCACTTGTCACTGAAAATAAAAATTGTGACAACTTAACTTGTCACAGAAACAAATCATTCTTGTCACAATGCAATAACGTAAATTAATTTTGGGACAATAATGACTCTGTTTAGGGATAAAGTTTCTTGTCACTGAAATAGCTTAAAGTGACAAGAACTTTTGTTGTCACTGAAAATAAAATTTGTGACAACTTAACTTGTCACAGAAACAAATCATTCTTGTCACAATGCAATAACGTAAATTGGTTTTGGGACAATAATGATCTGTTTAGTGATAAAGTTTCTTGTCACTGAAATAGCTTAAAGTGACAAGAACTTTTATTATCATAGCAAATCTCATATGTGACAACTTGTTATTGTCACTAAAATTTAGTGTATATGACTACAGAAATTCATCTCATTCACAAGCAAACTAAGAATCCAAATACATCTTTCTCAATGTTTGCATTTCAGTAGATATCCAAAATAAAAATCACAAGATAGTACCAGTAGTTCATAAGCACTCCATATGCTATTTAATTGATCAAAACCAACAGTACATGATCCAAGACATCCAAGGAATTTTCAATTTCACTGTTTGAAATTCGACAGGACATCCAAAATTAATTTAAAAAAAACACTGACTAGTACCTATAGTTCATAAGCACCCTACATTCTACTTAACTGATCAAAACTAACAGCCTATGACATCCATATTTTCAAATTGAAGCTAGTTGATGTACTCTCATAATGCCAACAGAAGTAGCTGCCCATATTATTCCTGCATATAAACAAGGTTTGGATTAGTAAATGATTGGCTAGAATAAAGTTTTGAGTAATTAAAGTCTAGCAACCTCTAGATAAGCAACAGATTATCCACTAAAAATTTTTAAAAAAAAATAAGGCAACTTTTTTTGCATATAATTTGTAAATTTATACCTCATATTGAAAAGTTGAGACAACAAGAAAGGTTTTCAATCCATGTTTTCAATGGATTACACAAGAAATGAGCTCAGGCATGTTAGCAATTAAACTTCTAAAATAAAAAATTAAAAAAAAAGAATTGACTATATATTAAGAATCTCAATTCAAAGTTGCCATTCCTAGAATTATAAAAAATTATGGATCTCACACTCTTAGAATGCAGCACTGTACCTAAGTATACTATAGCTGATTGGTTGTTGTTTATATTCCTCTCTTATAGATCATTGAAAACAAGAAAAAAAAATATCATATTTAATTTTTCTACTTTCTTAAAAGTAAAAAATTCTTACTTGGTCAAGGTTCATGCATTGAGGAAGATGAAGCTCTAATTACAAATAGGCTAATCATCAGGACTATATTCATCAGAACTGTATTCATCATGGTTGTTTTGATCATCATCTGTTTCGCTTTCAGCTTCTTCTTCTATCTCATCATCATTAATAAAATCATCTAATGTCAGATTCTCTCTATTTGTGTCATTGTTGGGTGAAAAGCTTTGTGGTTGAAGATCATCTCGATGTAGCACTCCTATCAACTCATCATTGTTCATGACTTGGCCATATTGAAAATTTTGTTCTTGTTCCTCTTGTTGGTAGACATCATCTTCGATCAAACTATCATCATCATCATCATCATCTGCATCATTATCTACAGATGGCACATCATAAGCATCACGTGGATAAGTTTTTACCACAACAAGCCAATTGCTATCAACTAAATCTTCTACATAGAACACTTGTTGAGCTTGAGAAGCCAACACAAAAGGCTCATTGGTGTTCAAAGATCCATGGATATTTACGCTTATATATCCATAGTTGTCAACCCTATATCCTCGTCCCAATCGGCCAACATCCCACCAGTGACATTTGAAAAGAACTACTTTTTTATTTTTCACATACAACAATTCAAAAATATCTTCCAACACTCCATAGTATTTTTTATCAGCAGATGTATCATCTCCTTTTACAAGCACTCCACTATTCTGACTTTTTCGTCCAATTGCACGATCTCTTGCATGAAATCTGAATCTATTGACATTGTAAGTTCCATATCTATGAACTATTTTGAACGGTCCAACAGCCAAGCTTAGAAGATCTTCACTTGCTTTGCCTTTAGCTTTAAGCTTTGAAACCTATTTAAGATTAATAAATTAAGTCATTATTAGCATAAATAAAAGTAACTTAAAGTATTTACCTATATTATATGATACCTACACGTTCATAAAACCAATCTGAAAATTCCTTGTGATGTCTAGCCAGGACATTTCTTGAGCTCGCCTCTTCCAATTCTTTTTTATGCTCCCTATGAATGACATAATTAATCAATAATAAAGATGATTGAAGTAGAAACAAAGTTCTTTGAAGATTTTCATAATAACAAGATTTTGTTCTTACTCAATATATGGCCAAACTTCCTCACAGTTTCGAAGAACATATGCTTGAGCTTGTGTAAACTCCTAAGCATTAAGCTCATAAGACTTAAAAGCTCCTTTTGCACAGCCATCTTTGGCAAAGATTGATAGTCCTTGGTATGAAGTAGCTCCATCATCATTTCGTGGGATTCGATTAAATTTTGTTTCAACACTATTCAAATACCTAGAACAGAATGTAAGGCATTCATTTGCAAGATAACCTCTTGCAATTGACCCCTCTGGACGAGCTTTGTTTCGGACATAAGACTTTAATATTCGCAAATATCTAGATTCAAAAGATATTAACTAAGTCAAAAATAATACAAAAAAAATTACATTTAAGTTTCAAAAAGTTAAGGATTACCTTTCAACTGGATACATCCATCTATATTGGACCGGTCCATCAATTTTAGCCTCGCTTGCCAAGTGAATTGGTAAATGAATCATAATATCAAAGAAAGCTGGTGGGAATATTGTTTTAAGTTTACACAGAGTCATAACAATGTCATCCTCCAACTGTTTTAGATCTTGAACTTTTAACGACTTTGAGCATAAGTTTCTAAAGAAGTTACTTAGCTCAATCAATGGCTCACAAACAAACTTAGGCAATAATCTCCGAATGGCAACTAGAAGTATTTGCTACAAAAGGATATGATGGTCATGGCACTTTAAGCCAGAAATCTTCTTCTCATTTATATTCACACATCTTGATATGTTAGAAGAGAATCCATCAGGGACCCTTAGATTAGATAAGAAATTGCAAAAGGCTATCTTCTCTTATGGGGATAATGTATAAGTTGCAACTGGCATCTTCAATTTACCATTTTCAATATAAGGATGAAAATTGTGCCTAATGTTCATATCTACAAGGTCAAAACGGCCCTTCAATGTATCTTTTGTCTTTCCTTTTATATCCAGCACAATTCATAAAATGTTAGAAGAAATATTTCTCGCAATATGCATCACATCAAGATTATTGCGCAATTTCAGATCCTTCCAATAAGGCAATTGAAAGAATATACTCTTCTTCCTCCAATTGTAAACATCGTTAAAATCATCACGCTTACGCTTTTGACCCTTCCCAAAAGTAACTTTTTTTAACTTACGCAGCTGATCCAACACATCATCACCGGTTAGTACCTTAGGTGGATCTCTATATTCACATTTTCTATCAAAAGATCTTTTATTACGTCGCCATGAATGATTTTTGGGTAAGAACCGACGATGCCCCATGTAACAAATCTTACTTCGTATTGAAAGAGAGCAAGTGTCTTTGTGGCAACAAGGACAAGCTAGTTTTCCTTTAGTCATCCATCCAGACAAATTACCATATGCGGAAAAATCGTTAATAGTCCAAAGGACAGCAGCATGTAAGTTGAAATTTTGTCGTGTATGAGCATCATATGTCTCTACTCCTATATTCATAACTCCTTCAACTCTTCAATTAAAGGCTGTAGATACACATCAATGTCATTTTCGGGGCACTTAGGATCTGGAATAAGAAGTGTCATCATAAAATAAGGATCTTTCATACACTGCCATGAAGGTAAATTATATGGAATCAACACAACTGGCCATATACTATGAGGGGTAGACATATTTCCAAATGGTTGGAAGCCATCACTTGCAAGACCAAGCCTAACACTCCGAGGATCTACAGAAAAGGACTTGTACTTATCATCAAAGGATTTCCAAACGAATGAGTCAGCTGGATGTCTTAATATGCCATCATTTATCCTTTTCTCCTCATGCCATCTCATGTCCTTTACAGTGATTTTAGACATATACAACCTCTGGAGTCTTGGTTTCAAAAGAAAATAATGTAAAATCTTGTGAGGGATATTGCGCGTTCTGCCTTGATATTTCCAGCGGGATAAGTTACATACAGGACATACGACTGCATTGGCATGCTCTCCCCAATATATAACACAATCATTCAAGCATGCATCTATTTTTATATGTTCAAGTCCCAAATCCTGAATAAGCTTCTTAGCTTCATAAAATGAGTTTGGAACTAAGGTACCATTTGGAAGAACTTCCTTAAAAACCTTCAGTAACTTATCCATTGATGTATCACTCCAATTATTTGAACATTTTAAATGGAGTAACTTCACAGCAAAGGATAATTTGGAGACCTTGTCACATCCAGGATACAAATTTTTATCGGCATCTTTAAGCAACCTGTAAAAGGCTGCTGCTTCCGGATTTGGTTCTTGGGGTTCATATCCTTCATTCACATCATCTCTTTCAACATCAGTATTTATGAAAGCACATGCATCATGAACCATTCCAATTAAGTCATCATAATCTGTATTTTCTTCCTCATCTAAATTGTCTCTACTATTAGCATTGCATTCCTCTAAATTTTCCTCAATTGTCTCACCATGATAAACTCAATGTTTATAACTTTTCACAATTCCATTTCGGATCAAGTGAGCCCTCACTTCATGTCGACCCTTAAAGACTGTATTTCTACACTTAGTACAAGGACATCGTATTCTATCACTAACAGTTGGCTGACCAAAAGCAAAGTTAAGAAACGAATGGACTCCATTTATATATTTCATACTTGCTCTGTCATTAAGTTTCATCCAGTTCTTATCTGACATTATGTCCTGCACATTATAATAGACAATAAAATAATATCAACTATAATAAAATAAGTTGTTATGGTAAAACTACAATCAGCAGGTAGCGTAAGAATTAGAAAGATAATTGAACATAGAAAATTGAGGTTCGTAAGATGCTTATTTTAACAACAAATATATAATTTAAAGCCCTATATACAGTAGTTCATATTCATATCATCAATAGAACAGAGCTCCATAAATTGAATCGAAAAGTCTCAAAAAAAATTATTCTGACCCCATATGAGAGTTCAGAAAGGTGAAAATTAGCCTACTGCAAGTCTCACACCATGGATTCAGTATCATATTCATATGGATAATATCCATAAGCCAATTCATGAAGAAAATAAAGAGGTATAAATCAAAAGTTTGAGTAGGCCAAAGAGTTCAAACCAAGGGGGAAATGGGATCTAGACAAAAATACACAACCATCCTTGCCATGCTCGATTTTAAACTAGCTAAATGAATTAGCACCCAGTCCTTTCTGTCACTAGCTTGATCTGTTATTTATATTTCTCTTTTCAGAATAAAGGTGTCATGAAGAAGTGTTGTGGGTGATGTATGATGGTGAGCGAAAGCTATAAGGGAGAAAGAAAGTCTACAAATAATTTCCTCCATTGGTTTTGCTTTGCTTGTAAGCTAAGGGAGCAAGAAAAATTTACTTCAAAAAAAAACAAAAGGGAACAAGGAGAGTGTGCCAAATCATCATTTGCTTCACTTGTATACAATCATACCTGCAAACATATTATAAATACAGAGGACAACCAAATAAGATTTGTAATCAAGGTTTATGTAACCATTTTTTATGAGGTGTCCATGCTAATAAATCACTTCCCAAAGTAGGTTAGGGAAGGATTTGGGCCCAAATATCTCATAAAACAACCAAGAACCTTTACCAAATAGATAAGTTGGTACCTTTAACTAAATGAAAAAGAAAAAAAAAAAGGTACCTCCAATTTGTCCTCACTTTTAAGGACCAGGGGAGGGTTGGCTGTTGAAATTTGCATCACCCGAGTGGTACCCCATCTTACTTCTAGAGCAATCACAAGGAGAGCAGTACCCATTCTCTCAGATTAATCAAGCAGAAAATTATTAATACAGTTGAACTATTCAATTAGTCTAAGCTTTTGTATGATGACATTCCTCCATCCTATATATATTCTCCTGTATTTATTCAACCCATATCACACGTCTGGATCTTACATCTGAGACTCACTGCCTGATGAACAGATTGGTATCATATTCATATTATCATGAGAACACAACTCCATAAACTGATAGTTAGGAGCCAAAAAAAAAATGGAGCTTGGAAGTCTGACACCATGGATTTAGTATCATATTCGTATTATCATTTGAATAGAACTCCATAAATTGAAAATAAAGAAACCAAAGAAAAATCTTTTCAATCAAAAATCCCCAAACCCTACAAAATATCATGCTTCTACCCAGATTAGCTCTCCAAAACTTCAAGCTCACATCGCTGCAACTCACATAAAATCCCATATCATCGAAACCTCAAAACCCCTCTAATATCCTTAGATGCTCTCCTTCTCCATAGATCTCCAAAAACAGATAACGAAATGAAAAGAAAAAGATGCAAAAACCAAAGGAAAATGATCAATCTATGAGGGAAAAGGGCATACCTTTGATTTTTTCTATCCGTCCTCTGTTTTGTCTATTTTTTTGATGTTTTCCCTGGATTTTCCTCTGTTTTTTATGAGACTTAATCAGGTGGGGAGGCTTGGAGCGGCCAAGTGGGGAAGACGAGGGGTTTTGGGCCTCTTTCCCATGAAACCAAGAACAACGCGCGAAGATTGGTTTCTCAGCGGCAGAAAATATTTCATTAAATGAGCATTAAAAACACTTAAAACAGGTTAAAAATGCGGAATAATCCCGTCACAGGGGTCGACTCATGGGTCGACTCATGCCTGGGGGTCGACTCATGGGTCGACCTCTGTGGAAAACATCAGAAAATGAGAAGGGAAGCACGGTTCTGTAAAATTGGCCTAAAACCCACAGAGGTCGACTCATGGGTCGACTCATGCCTTGGGGGTCGACTCATGGGTCGACTCACAAGGTGTGCCAAGTTTGTGCCATCCAAAAATTCAGCATGCCAATCATCTCATATGCCATGAGTCGACTCATGTTTTTCAAACATGAATATCTTTCAAAATACAAGTCCAAAAATAATAAAATTTTTACCAATGGATCACAAATCTTTTGTTCTATCATTTGATACTTTCAAATCAGGATTTGGTAAAATTATGATTTTGCCCCTGAAGAGCAATAAGTCTTTTTCAAGCGAAAATCAATAGTACCCCTTCAAATGCTTTGTAATCATCAAAATCAATCCAAGGAGCAACAAGAATGGGCATATCTATACAAAAAGACTTTTGGTATTAGAGCCGGGGTTTTGAGTTCTAACTTTTAATATAGTATGACGGCCTCCTCCAAATCCAATCCAATGTGCACCAGAATATTTTCTTCAATGGAGTTATCAATTGGAAGGGTGCCAGTTGTGAGTTCTCTCACATCACTACTAATAGGTGTGAGGGTTTCTGGGATTGAGTACTTGTGAAGAAGTGGTAAACATGAAGGAGATGAAACGTTTCGTTTCTTCTTCTTCTTCTTCTTCCTCTTCTTTTTTTTTTTTTAGAGGGCAAAGAAAGGGCTTCCAATCAGGGGTTTGGTGCTTAATATTTTTTTGTTTCAGTGACGAGTAAATATTGTCATTGAATTTTTTTCTATGACAAGAAAATATTTTTTGTGACAAGTAATTATTATCACCGATACCTTTTAGTGACAGAATTTTAATTCTTGTCACGAATAATATTTTATTTTTCTAACTAATATTTTAGTTTTTTGTACTTTTATTTAGTGACAAGTTCTAGTGACAAGAAAAAATTTTTGTCACCAATAATTAATAATCTATGATAAGGATATTTGTTTGTCACTAAAATAAATCAATTGATGCTAATCAGTGACGAGCATGATTTCTTGTCATAGAATATTTATTTTCAGTGGCAAAAATTTTTTTTGCCACAAAACACTTGCCATTATAGATAAGATTTCTTGTAGTGTTTTATTCAGCATTAGTTTCATGTCTTGTCTTTTATTTCTCTTTTCATAATCACATGATCTTTAATCTTTTTCTTTCTGACTTTGGACTAACCAAGTCTATACCTCAGCCTCCATCCGAATAAATTTTCACTCATAAGCCTTTCAAGACTGTCCCAGGCATGAGCTTCTGGCCGGCTGTCCCACGTATGAAAGTCCATGGAGGCTGTCCCAGGCATAAGCTCCTAGCGGACTGTCTCAGGCATGAGCTCCTGGCTGGGTGATCCATGTATAAGTCCGTAAAGGCTGTCCCAAGCATAAGCTCCTAACGGGTTGTCCTAGGTATAAGCTTCTGACGGACTATTCCACATGACGAGACTAGTCCAAATCATATTTTTTTTTTAATTTAATTATAATATATTAATTTTTTCAAATCAATTCTGATTTACAGTGTGATCAAAATAGATATGTCATATCCATATAATCATGCCATCAATCACTGATACATATATATTGATATAACATACTCATGCTTAAAAATTATATAAGCAAATAATGGTGTTTCAAGCATAGCAAATTCATCGATCATGAATTCAACGATCCAAAATCAACGATACAATACCAACGATAAAATAGCATATATAGTGATGATCATGTATAAGGATTCTTACCACTATTGATGATTAATCCAAGCATAAGAATCAATGAACTCTTTGATTTACAAATTTTGAAAATAAGATATTTTGCTCGACATCTTATGCAGACAATCGCATGTCTACATGTTCATGATCAAACATAAAAATCATATATGAAGAAATTACGGATAAATGATCTTAATAACATAAATCTAGGACTTCTCCTAGGATCAATCAATATTGAAATTTGTCTAAGTATCTGGACCCTCCACTGATTCATAAGACTTCTACAGAAAAAAAATTCATGAAAAGAGAGAAAATTCTAGAGAGAGAAAATAGAGAGAGAAAGTGAAGAGAGAATCTTTGTATCCTTCAGATATGGCAATCATGATCAAGATCATCAGAAGTCATATCAGGATGATCAAATATAGATTAACGATGATCAGATGCTATAAATTTTGAATAAGAACTGAGCTGAGATCCAACCTATTACACGAATTTCGAAGCGACTCCAGATCATCTTATTTTCATCTCAAGTTTATCCTAGGATCTGTGATATAATTAGAGATAGAAAGAGAGAGAGTAGAAAGACCCTAGAGAGAGAAGGAGAGAGAGGAGAGAGAGAAAATAGAGAAAAAAAAGTTTTCTCTCTCTTCTTTTTTTTCCTTTTCTTTTCTTCTCTTCTTCTTCTTTTCTTTTCTTTTCTTCTTTCTTTTCCTGGCCGAACAGAGGTGGCTCGTCCTCCAACAAGGTGCGATGGCACGGT
Organism: Elaeis guineensis; assembly: GCF_000442705.2. Lineage (NCBI taxonomy): Eukaryota > Viridiplantae > Streptophyta > Magnoliopsida > Arecales > Arecaceae > Elaeis > Elaeis guineensis. The sequence goes on along the minus strand of NC_025993.2, from coordinate 99,915,875 downwards.
CGGAGGTCTGACAGTGGCGACCGACGATAATGGAGCTAGAGATGGCCGACGACGAGGTTCGACCGACGAAAAATCAAGAAAGAGTATGGAAAAATAGGGCACCTAGGGTTTTTCTTCAGTTTTGATCGTTGACCATTCATCGACAATCATGATCTCACTATGGAGGATCGTGGGGAGGCTAAAGGTTATGGTTCAGGGATGCGGCATCGCAAATGGTGGCGCCAGTGATCAAAAAGATAAGAAAAAGATCTGATTTAAACAGAGAAAAATAGAGCTTTGCTTTTTGGTGACGTTTCTGACGAGTCCGATGGCCGACGGTCATGTGCAATTGTATGAGAAGGAGGGGAAGGAAGAGAGAAAGGAGGGGCAAGGCTTACCTCAGGCTCCGACAGCTTCTTTGGTGAGAAATTTAAACAGATGCAGTGAGGATGTCCATAGCTTCAATGGAAGAATTCGAGGAAAAGGAGAAGAGAAAATCAGTGATCGCCATGGCCGACCATGGAGGAGGAAAAAGGAGTTTTTATAGATAATTTTTTTTAGGTTAATCTGAACACTTGAAGCCCCGATTTGGATGAAAATCAAGAGAGAAAGGACTCCTAACCGGAGTCTTCTTCCTTCTCTTCTTCCCTGTGCGATGCACATGATTTGTGGGGCTTTTGAGTTATTTTAAAATTGGGCCAGGTCTAAGAGTCCAATGGGCTGGATTATTATATTTTCTCTCTTAAAATAATTTTATCCTCGAAATTAAGTTATGTTGTTTGAGATACATTCTTAAAAATATACATGCATCTTGTCATTCTTACGCTTTCGATTGTGTCTTATATATTATTTATTTCTCATGATCTTGTTATAACAAAATTATTTGAAATCTCAAATTCATCTTTTTTTATTAATTTTTCACTTTTTTCGAAGAATAGTACTATTTTGACCTTGTATTAAAATATCGCAGTTATTTGTTTAATATATTTCACTCATAATTCATAATTATCTCAGACTACCTATGATAGAAAATAAAGAAAGGCCAAACATCATATACTCTTCACAATCATCGATTTCTTTCTTCTTTTGACCTTCCAATAAATTTTATATGTAGACCTTCATCTCAAGAAAATCTCAACCTTCTACGTCAATTAAAATAACAATGTTAAATCTCAAAAAATAAAATTTATGTCAAGATTTTCTAGGTTTGAACTAACAAAAGAACTACCAAGCTATTAACAATAAACTTGAGATATCTAGGATTTCTTGGTATCATCTGTAATGAAATAACCTACTAGCAAAAATTGCCCCGCTATGATCAGATTAGGTCAAAAATCCGTAGCATCCTTTCATTATCAATAAAATTCTTTCTTATTTGCAACTAATGTATTCCTTCATAATATCTTTTGATTTAAAAGATTAATATTTCTAATCAATTTAAACCACCATGCTTTTACTGTGCACTCTGATCTTAATTTATCAAATTATATAAGTTTATCAAAGATAAAAGTATCTTTGTATGTTAGATCAATTAAAGATAGATCCACCTTCAAGTTTCATATAAAACTTAGAGCAAAACTTTAAGTTTCTTTATCTTTGCTATCTTTAGGTATAGCACATCAAAATTAAATCTTGATCTACTTTCTATGTTTGAAATCATTGCATAAGCTTCATCATTCCTCAAGAATCCAACATATCTGAAATTAATTGAAGTTAATCTTAGATTTACCTTACAATCATTTAGATAATTTTCAAATCAATCTTTTTTTTAAAAGAATTAACTTCAACTCGAACAAATTAGAAGAACTCAAGTCAATATTTTTGTAAGTAGAATTAACTTGGTTATTTCTTGTAAAACTTCCTTCATCATAACCCTTAGCATCAATAGATAAATCCATACAAAATCTTATCCCTTATATAAGTCATTCAAAATTTAACAATAACAAGATATCTTAGATCAGCTCAGAAATCTGAACTTTGATTTGAATTACAATCCACTATCTTCAATACTCACAAGAAAAAGTAAGAAATCTAATCCAAAGATAGAAATATAAATTATTAAAGATTTTTTTATAACGTGTATATCATACTCTAATAAAACTAATTTTCTTATCAATTTAACAATAATATCAAAATACCTTAGATCCACTTAGAAAAGTAAACTTTTGACTTGAAATTCAATGCAACTTGAAAGATCAAAAAATCAGATCTAAATATGATATTTTGAATAACCAAAGATTTCACCAAGACGTGTATCTTATATTCTCATAATAAAATTCAAATATATTTTTCATCTAAAATTGAGTTTCATATATGATCTCTTATAGGTTCAATGCTTAAAAATATTTCTCTCTCGTATGATATAATTTTTTCTTAGACCACATCTTAACTAACTTCATTATAATAAGTCTAAAAATTTGTAATGATTAGATAATTAACATCAAAATCAAAAAAAATTATCATGATCTCCATCCATATAAGTTTAGCATTTCAAAGTCATCAAGTATACTCAACATAACATATCAATACCTTCGACTTCATTCCAGGATCAACACTTCTCATAATCAGGTTAACCCTACTAATTAGAATCTAAGATATAACTCATCAATTCTATTATAGACATCATATACCATTTATACATAAATTTCATCATAGTATCTATTGATTCAAAATCTAAATATTGAATCATTTTTTTTGTGTCTATCATATTCCTCGTGATCATGACTTAAGTTCAAATATCACTAAAGCCACAATTTTGAATAATTATAACCTTAAGCTCAAATACCACTTAAGTCATATTCTCTAGTGATTATAACCTAAACTCTAATATCATTTTATCACATCCTTAATAATCATAACCTTAAACTCTGATATTATCTATCATACTCTATTGATCATGATCTCAAAGTTTAATATCGCGTATGTCACAGTTTCTAGTGATCTTAAACTTAAGCTCTGATACCATTCTGTCATACCCCGAACCCAATACCTGGATCGGATACGTGATGGACGCACACTCCTTAGGACAAGCTTTAAAAAATATGCAAGATCTAAAATAATTCATTACAACTTCAACATCCATAATGTCTGTTGGGTATAAAATACCCCCCGACCGAAGTTTGTAGAAGACCGACCCTTCCAGGGCTTTTTCTGCTTCCGACCTTGTGTGGCGTCTTTCCGAACTCCCTCGACCGTCCGAGCTCCCATAATACCATCCGGACTTCGCCGATAATGAGCTTCCTCATCCATCTACCGGACTGCTCCAAACGCCCTCCGAACTCCGCTATTAGCCGATTTTCCACGGTGATCGATTATCCTCCGAATCTCTTCCAAACTTCTTTCAGCCATAGACGACTCTACTCCGAGCTTCGTCCGGACTTCGTCAGCATTCGAGCTTCTCCGACAATGGGATTTCTACAGTAACCAGACTCCATCCAAGTTTCTACGATGGTCGACCACCTTCTGGATTCCATCCGAGCTCCTACGAGAATCAGATTCCAACCGAACTCCCACTGTGGAGGGATCCCAGACGAATGTCGACAACAGAAGGGCTCCGCCAACCGGATCTCTACTTTGAACTTCTACGGCAAACAGTCTGCTCTGGATCTCTACTGTAAGCGAATTCCATCCGAGCCTCTACTGTAAATAAATTTCTTCTGAACTTCTATTATAGGCAGACTTCAGTCGAGCTCCTGCAGTGGACGGATCCCAGATGAGCTTCTACGATGGGATAGGATCCACCGACCAGGTCGCTACTCCGAGCTCCTACGACAATCGATCTTCGACCGAGCTTCTACAATAAGCGATCTCCTTTCAGCCTTCTATAAGAACCAGACTCCGTCCGAACTTTCATAGCGGATGGATATCAGACGAGCTTCTACGACGGACGGACTCCGACAGCTGGGTTTCTACAATGGTCGATCGCCTTCAGTGTTTGTCGAACCTCCCCAACGCCATCCGAGGTCCACCGTCGGTCAACCCTCCATCAGATTCTTCATGAAACCGGACTTTTCTAGCGGATAATCTTCAGACAAGCTTCTACATCAGGCAAATCTCAGATGGACTTCTCTAGCAATCAGACTCCTACCAGACTTCACCAACAGAAAGTCTCCATCCGAGTTTCTACAGTAGATGACTCCCGCCTGTAGCATCAGCATCTGAGGCATCCGACAATAGTAGACTCGTCAGCAACCTCAAAAATATCCGAGCTTCTTTTAGATCGACGGGATAGAGAGCCATTCCACTCCATCAGATATCCCAGCCGAGCTCTAGCCAACAGATCCAAACTCTCTGACAAGTCACGATAATGGCCACTACCCTACTCCATTCTCTGCAGTGGATTCCACGTGGCTCCACCACTCTCTGGCAAGTCGCGACAACGGACACCACTCCACTCTCCGTAACAAACTCCACGTGGCCCTGAACGACCTCTAACACCACTACTCTCCGTAACAAACTCCGTGCGGCTTTGAACATCCCACTACCAGGTAGTTACAGACGTCGCTGTCAATCAGTTACGCTCTCCGTCTATAAAAAGAGACCCCCAGATACGTTTTTCTCTAAGCTCTAAACTCTATCTCAAAACTCTACTAAAATTTTCACTCGAGCACTCCATTTCTGTTGAAGCAGAGTACTGACTTGAGCGTCGGAGGATTTTGCCGGAGTACCTCCAACTCTAGTTTAGACTTCCTTTGCAGGTCCCGGTGGCGGCCGCAGTCATCTCAACTCCAACAACTCCGGCTTCAGCGAAATTCTGCACCAACAGAATTGGCGCTAGAGGAAGGGCTGTGTCTTCGCAGTACCCTTGTTCTTAAAGGAGTTCTCAATGGGACTGTCTCTGGTCATTTTCTCTGACATCCTCTTCTCCTTCTCCTACTAGATCTCCACCTGATACCTCCCCGAAAGGCATCCATCAGGCGATCCACGGCCTCCGCAGCCAGATCTCAGGCTCCGACCTCGCCTCCAGTTTTTCAGGCTCCTCCTCCTCCTCCGGCAACGACGGTCGGCATGGAGCAGTTCGACCTACTAGTTCAGCAGGTCAAAGGCCTCACCGAAGCAGTGCAGGCCATGTAGCAGCAGCAGTAATAGCTGCAGGCGTCAATGCGATTGGAAAGAGCATTGCCGGAGTTCCAAGATCTGGTAGTAGGGTGGGCCACTTGGGCCAATCATCCTGTCTTCTCCGGAAAGGAGAATCCGAGGGTGGAGAGCCCTCAATCTGATCACGATTCCACTCTCGGAGGATCTCTACCTCCACTCTGTCAGAAGACCCTCGAGACTCGCAGTCGAGAGGACCTCCTGGATCGAAGGCTCCAGGAGATGAACCGACAGATCGAAGAGCTCCACCACACTCCCCCTGCTTATGGTGAGGACATCTGTACTGACTCTCCTTTTTCTCAAATGATCATGCAGGAACCGATCCTGCCAAACTTCAAGCTCCCCCAATTCGAAAGCTATGACAGGAACTCAGATTCGGTTGACCACCTGGAGGCCTTCCGGACAATGATGCTGCTCCATGGCGCGTCAGATGCCATCTTGTACCGAGCTTTCCCATCTACCTTGAAGGGAGCAGCGAGGAACTGGTACTCGATGCTGAAGCCGGGTACTATCTTCTCCTTTGATCAGATGAGCCACCAGTTTGTAGCTTATTTTGTTAGCAGCTGGTGTCCCTGGAGAGGTTCGGAGTCCCTTATCAACATCAAGCAGAAGGAGGGAGAATCCATCCGAGCCTACGTCAACCGCTTTAATGTTGCCGCACTGGAGGTCCGAAACTTGGACCAATCGATCGCGATGGCCGCCCTGAAGGGCGGTCTTCAAAAGAACGATCTTATGTTTTCTCTTAAAAAGAAATATCCCAGGGACTTTACTGATTTGCTGGCTCGGGCCGAAGGATATGCCCGAGCAAAAGAAGTCTTCAAGATGAAGGACGAGGAGGCCGCTAAGCAGTGGCAGGCGGGGGACTCCAGCAAGCCCACAGTTGAAAAAGGGCCGAGTAAAGCTCGGCCACGTTCTCGAACTCCCTCCGGACACAAGCGTGTCCAGACTCCTCCTCGGGCTCGTAGGCAGAGGAGCTCGGACCACAGAGTTCGGTGGAGCTCTCCCCCGGGAAGATTCCACAGCTACGCCCCTCTCAACACATCGAAAACTCAAGTGCTGATGGAGGTTAGGGAGCAGCTGCCAAGGCCAGAAAGGATGCGCACACACCCCGAAAAGTGCAATCCTAACAAGTTCTGACTCTATCATCGTGACCACGGCCATGACACGGAGGAGTGTATTCAGCTCCGAGACGAAATCGAGGAGCTCATCAAATGAAGTCGGCTTGACAGATTCATTTGACGCCGATCTGAAGGTAAGGAAGACCGGCCCAAGACCCTACCGCAGTCGGAGCCGCCAAGGAGGGAGGAGCAGCCTGAAGATCGACCTCCGATTGGGATTATCAACTCCATCTCAGAAGGACCCTGACAGGGAGCAGACCTTCTACGGCTATAGGATTTGAAAAATCTGCGAATGTATTACCAATAGCTTTGCCTTAAATAAAAATTTTATATTTACATATTTATCCTTTTAGCATGAGCTTATAATGACAGGAAGTAACTCTCTCATTCAGTCGAAATTAAGTATGTTAGGAACAGGAAGAAAATCTTGTCCTAACATGAACAAAGTCGAAGGTCCGGTTACTTAAAGACCGGACGGGGGGGAGGCCCGCGCAACGGCCGTTATGTGCCCCCACAGCTTTGTTAGGAACAGGAGGAGAACCTCATCCTAACATGAGCAAAATTGAAGGCCCGATTACTTAAAGATCGGACGGAGGGAGAGGCTCTGGCAACAGCCCTTATGTGCCCCCACAGCCTTGTTAGGAACAGGAGGAGAACCTCATCCTAACATGAGCAAAGTCGAAGATCCGGTTACTTAAAGACCGGATGGAGAGAGAGGCCCTCGCAACGGCCCTTATGTGCCCCCACAGCCTTGTTAGGAACAGGAGAAGAACCTCGTCCTAACATGAGCAAAGTCGAAGGTCCGGTTACTTAAAGATCGGATGGGGGGAGAGGCCCGCGCAACGGCCCTTATGTGCCCCCACAGCCTTGTTAGGAACAGGAGGAGAACTTTGTCCTAACATGAGCAAAGTCGAAGGTCCAATTACTTAAAGATCGGATGGGGGGAGAGGCCCTTGCAGTGGCCCTTACGTGCCCCCACAGCCCTGTTAGGAACAGAAGGAGAACCTCGTCCTAACATGAGCTGAAATTGATTGTCGGAAATAAGAGGAGAACCTCATCCTGACGCAAACAAAGACCCAGTCGATCAAGATCGGATGAGGAGGAAGGCCTCCTCAACGGCTCCTCTACGCTCTCACGACCCCGTTAAGAGCAGAGGAAAAACCCTCACTCGAACACAAAAAAAAAAGAGAGGGGGAGATGAAAAGGAAAAGCGACGAACTACACCAGTGATAAGTGAAAAACAAACTACATCAAAGATACAAGGGACCTCGTCTCAACGAGGAAGGATACTCCTATCAAAAAACCCTCAGTCACTAAAAGGAAACTCGACACAGGCCGAGGAGAAATTGACTTCCTCGAAGTAACGAGAAGTTCGGATCACCAAGCTCGAGCATCGGAAGGAAGCGTCAAACTCAAATGGCCTCGAAAAGACCTACGGTCATGAACAAAAAAGGCAAATCAACATGGTGGCAACCGAGAACTTTCAAATAACGACGGCGTCGAACAAGACAAAAGACAAAAGAAGTTCGATAAATGACAACTCAATACCAGAATGGACAAGGTAATATGAAATTTTCTTTTCATTTCATTAGTGAAGTATACATGACAAAGCCTTGAAGGCCTAAAAGAGAAATGACAAGAAAAGAAAAGAAATACATGGAAGGATGAAAGATAAAAAAGAAAAAAAAAAAGGAGCTCTAAGGAAGCCCAGCTTCTTCCGACTTCGAGCTCTCGATTTTGGTCCTTATAAGGGATTGCTTTAAGTTTTTGACTTCTTCCTCTAGTTTCATCTTTCTCAGCAGCATATCCCGGTACATCTGGTGGAACCGCCGGCTCTCGCCCTCCGACTCTCGAAGCCTCTTCCTCAGGACCTCGGACTCCGTCTCGACATCTTTGACCGCCTGCTGCTCGTGGACCAGCTAAATCTTCAACCGCTGCAGTTCGGCCTCCCCCCGCCCAAGGGCCACAGACAGTTCTGCCATGGTCCCCCTCAAGGAGCAGAGCTCGTCAGAGCCTTGTGCAGAGGCAAGCTGGACTCTCTCAGACAACTGCCTCCAAAGGCAGGCAACTTCATCGGTCGTCGTCTGGAGCTTCCTTCGGTAGTCCTCTACTTGTCCGCTCCAGCTGACTCGGTAGGCGTTGTAGTTCGCCTCAGCGTCCTGCAGCTGCTTTTGAAGGTCAGAGAACTTCGACCAGTCTCGATCGCGATCGACTTGGATTGTGAGCCAGGATGAGCTCCCTTCCAACTGACCAATCTTCTCCCATGTGGCCGCCTGCTTGACTTCAAGGGAGCTGATCTTGGAAGCTTGAGTCCAAGATCAGTCGCTCGCACGTTTCTGGAGTTCCTCAAGCTCCGTCACGAAGTCAGCCTTCCTTCGGATGTATTCCATGAGACCCTTTCTATGGAGGTCCTAAAAGCGAATAGCCTCCGCAGTGACTTCTGAATGGCTCTTCCTCAGCCGATGAAGTTTATCTTCCAGCTTCTTAGATTTCTTCGTCAACTGACAAACTTTCCTTCTGAGATCTCGGATCATCGACTTCAGAGGAACCCCCTGTGGTAGGAGAAGAGCTTCGACAGGGCACTGTCGTTGGGACACAAAAGCGCCACGACTCAAATTAGTACAAGAAGATAAAAGAGAAGGAAAAGAATACAGAACAAAAAAAAAAGGGGGGGCCCTCTATGAAGAAGAATCTGATTTCATTGATTAAATAATTTTCAAGTACAAGAGAATGAAGAAAAGTCACCACAAAGAAAAAATACAAAGCTAGAGGTTCCAGACCTCTGGGGCAGAAGTGGAGGGGCTCGACATCCAGAGAAGGTCGGCAGTGGCGGCCACAGCGGTCAATGAGGTCTCGACTAGAGGAGGACTGGCAGTGGCTTCGGATGGTCCGACTTCATCATCGGATGCCTCATCCAGAAAGCCGAGATCCAGTTCAAAAAACTTTCCAGCCACCTTCTCTTGGCAGAGTTCGAAGCCCTTGATGAAGGCATCCTGGCCGAACTGAACCTTGAGATCCTCCATCTCGGAGGAGGCCTTGAACTCCTCCACTGCTCGGGCCCCTGCCTCCGAGATCAGGAACGAAATCTGTACTTTCAGCTCGAAAATCTGTGCCTTCAACTCAAAAACCTGCGCCTTCAGTTCGGAGACCTCGGCCTCAGTCTTCTTTCTCTCCTCCTCCAAGACGGTCCTCAGATCGGATGAGGTTTGTCCCTCCTTTTCTAGCACCTCCTGGAGACCTAGGACCTCGACGATCTTCTCCTCGAGGCGGGCGGCCCCAGCCAGGCGACCTTCCTCCACCCGAGCTGCCTCCCTTTTGGCGATCTTCACCGCCTCGACGTTGGTGACAAGCTGGTGTCCAATCTGTAAGAGAGGCCAGGGGGTCAATATAAAGGCTAAAAAATAAATTAAGTAAAAAATCAAGAAGGAGAAGAAAAAGTGAATTAACCTACTTCGAGGAAAGATCCCACAGAGTCCCAGACCCATAACTTGAGATCAGCAAGGACGATCCTCTGGACGACCTCGGACAGAATGCACCCTTTGACCAGCCTCTTTATTAAATCTCTGTTGTTGAAGGGATTTTCTCCCAGGTCTTCCTCGGAGCCGCTGGCCCCATCGACGGTAGCCTTGCGACTGCGACTCTTCCGGGCCAGGGTCTTCTTTCTCCTCCTCCTTTCGGCCCCGGGTGCCCCCTCGGGATGAGCCTCTGGAGCGGGATCCTCGACCGGGGGGCTCCTTGAAAGGGCTCAGGGGACTTCGGGTTCAGCGTCGGAAGGGATGTCGACGACAACGGCCACCTGAGCAAGCGCAGCCGAGCTAGTCCCTTCTGTCCTAGCTTTCTTCACCGACCCCGAAGTCGAGGCATCTTTTCTCTTGTGGGTCTTGAGACCCTGGGCTAATCTTCGAGCCACACCTGCATCCATGTCTGCAATAAAAGAAGATCAACATGGCTCAGAGATGGAATAAGAGAAAGGGGAAGCAGCGAAAAAAAAAAAAAAAGAAAAATGAATGAAAAAATGGTACCGACAGGGTTAAGAGGACTTAGGCCGACGTTGAACAAGAGTTGTTCCTTCAGAAGTTCGGAGAGGATGGGGGCTTGATAGGTCTCGAGCTTTTTGGAGGCTTCGAGATCGTCTCTTTTCAGGCTAGAAGCCCGACGAACGGAATCCCTCAGAGAGCCTCAAGGGGGTAATCCTAGCTCCAAGGTCGGGCATCGGACATAGAACAACCTCTCCTTCCAGTTGTGGATAGAAGAGGGAGCACCTTTCAGTAACCCCTTTCTACCGAACTGAGGGGAGAAGTACCACCAGTCCTTTGTCGAGGGATGACGCTTGAAGGTGTAGAAGTTCCTAAACAAAGAAAAAGTCGGCCGAACTTCAGCTAAACTACAAAGAGAAAGAAATCCTATCAAAAACCTAAAGGAGTTCGGCACTACTGAGACTAGAGAAATGTTCAGAAAATAAAAGAAAGCGATGACAAAAGGCGGAAGTGGAAGCCGAAGCCCGACATGGAAGGCCTCCTGGTACAGAAAGAAGCAGCTGGAAGGAGGGGCGCTAGCCCGATCAGTTGGCCCGGGAAGCTCCAGCTCGTACTCCGGAGGAACTCCATACTGAATCCTTATCAGTGAGAGTTCATCCAGAGTCAAGGAGCTGGGGATGGTGTCCGGCGCAAAGACCAGACGAGGTTCAGTCCTAACTACGGGTTCGTCTACGGTACAAGGACTTTGAGGAACTGGAGCTGACGAACTCCTAGAACCGCTAGAAGAGGAGATATCGGAAGACATTTTGGATCAAATGGAAGTCACAAAAAATTTCGAAAAAAAAATCGAAAAAAACAGCAAACAAGCTCTCGAGGAAGCTAGACGAATGGAATATAAAGAAGAAAGAACAGAAAAATGGCAAGAATTTCCGGAACTAACCTAGGTTGGCTCGAGGAGTGCAGGAAGACGGCAAGGACAATGAAAGTCGACTCGAAGGACGCCTAAGGCCGAGAAGGATGCTAAAGGAGGCTGGAGTTTTCGAAGAAGAGGAGGGGACCAAGGGACTCTCTCAGGCAAAGTGAAACCCCTGAAGGAGGAGGATGTGTTTAAATAGGCAACAGGGCCCGGCGCAGTTATGATTGCGGATCTCTTCTGGCTGACCTGCACTCGTCGCGTGTCCCACTCACCATGGCAGGCGGCTGAAAATGGTTGACAGCTGACAAAATTATTATTGCATCGTACCTAGAGCCATGCCCTAGTGGAAATTCTGAAAAAATCTTTTCGGATCGCTTTGATTTGAAAAGACTCCGGCACCAGCACGCCAAGTGCCAAAATATCTGACAACCACCGAGTGCGGAGATCGAGGGGGGCAACTTCGATCGTGAGAATTTCTCTGTACTTTTTTCATTCGGAACCCGAACTCGAAAGCAGGGAGACTGGTGTTGGGTATAAAATACCCCCTGGCCGAAGTTTGTAGAAGACCGACCCTTCCAGGGCTTTTCCTGCTTCCGACCTTGTGTGGCATCTTTCTGAACTCCCTCGACCGTCCGAGCTCCCATAATACCATCCGAACTTCTCCGACAATGAAGTTCCCCATCCATCTATCGGACTGCTCCAAATGCCCTCCGAACTCCACTATCAGTCGATTTTCCACAGTGATCGATTATCTTCCAAATCTCTTCCAAACTTCTTCTGACCACGGACGACTCTACTCCGAGCTTCGTCCGGACTTCGTCAGCGTCTGAGCTTCTCCGACAATGGGATTTCTACAGTAACCAGACTCCATCCAAGTTTCTACGATGATCGACCACCTTCTGGATTCCATCCGAGCTCCTACGAGAATCAGATTCCAGCCGAACTCCCACTATGGAGGGATCCCAGACGAATGTCGACAACGGAAGGGCTCCGCCAGCCGGATCTCTACTCCAAACTTCTATGACAAATGGTCTGCTCCAGATCTCTACTGTAAGTGAATTTCATTCGAGCCTCTACTGTAAATAAATTTCTTTCGAACTTCTATTACAGGCAGACTTCAACCGAGCTCCTGCAGTGGACGGATCCCAGACGAGCTTCTACGATGGAATAGGATCCACCGACCAGGTCGCTACTCTGAGCTCCCACGATAATCGATCTTCGATCGAGCTTCTACAATAAGCGGTCTCCTTTCATCCTTCTACAAGAACCAGATTCTGTCCAAACTTCTATAGCGGATGGATATCGGACGAGCTTCTACGATGGATGGACTCCGGCAGCTGAGTTTTTACAACGGTCGATCACCTCCGGTGTCTACCGAACCTCCCCAACGCCATCCGAGGTCCACCACCGGCCGACCCTCTGCCAGATTCTTTATGAAACCAGACTTCTCCGGTGGATAATCTTCAGATGAGCTTCTACATCAGGCAAATCACAAACGGTTCATCAAATCAATTCTGATTTATAGTGTGATCAAAATAAATATATTATATCCATATAATCATGCCATCAATCACTGATACATATATTTTGACATAACATACTCATGTTGAAAAATTATATAAGCAAATAATGGTGTCTCAAGCATAGCAAATTCATCGATCATGAATTCAACGATACAAAATCAACGATACAATACCAACGATAAAATAGCATATATAGTGATGATCATGTACAGGGATTCTTACCTCTATCGGTGATTAATCCAAATATAAGAATCAACGAACTCTTTGATTTATGAATTTCAAAATTAAGATATTTCGCTCGACATCTTATGCAGACAGTCGTATGTCCACATGACCATGATCAAACTAAAAATTATATATGGAGAAATTACGGATAAATGATCTTAATAGCATAAATCCAAGACCTCTCTTAGGATCATTCAAGATTGAAATTTGTCTAAGTATCTGGACCCTCCACTAGTCCATAAGACTTTTAAAGAGAGAAAATCTATGAAGAGAGAAAAAATTCTAGAGAGAGAAAATTTTCATATCTTTTAGATGAGGCAATCATGATCGAGATCATTAAAAATCATATCAAGATAATCCAATATGGATTAACTATGATCAGATGCTATAAATTTTGAATAAGGACTAAGCTAAGGTCCAATCTACTGTATGAATTTCGAAGCGACTCCAAATCATCTTATTTTTATCTCAAGTTTATCGTAGGATCCGTGATGCAATTAGAGATAGAAAGAGAGAGTAGAAAGATTCTAGAGAGAGAAGGAGAGAGAAAAAATAGAGAAGAAAAAAAAAATTTCTCTCTTTTTCTTTTTTTTTTTTCTTTTCTTCTCTTCTTCTTCTTTTCTTTTCTTTTCTTCTTTCTTTTCTTGGCCGAATAGAGGAGGGACACGAGGGGAAAAAGGGCTTGGTTGCTCATGCTCCAGTGAGGTACGACAGTACGATCGAAGGTCCAACAGCGATGATCGACGACGGTGGAGCTAGAGATGGCGGCGGCAAGGTTCGACTGGCGAAAAATCAAGAAAGGGTGCAAAAAAAAAGGGCACCTAGGGTTTTTCTTCATTTTTGATCGTTGACCGTTCGTCGGTAGTCATAATCTCACTATGGAGGATCGTGGGGAGGCTAAGGGTTATGGCTCAGGGGTGCGGCACCACGGATGGTGGCACCAGTGACCGACAAGATGGGAAAATGACTCGATTTAAATAGAAAAAAACAAAGCTTTACTTTTTGATGGTGTTTCCGACGAGTTCGATGGTCGATGACCATGTGCAATGGTATGAGAAGGAGGGGAAGGAAGAGAGAAAGGAGGGAGGGGGCTTACCTCAGGCTCCGACAGCTTTTTCGATGAGAAATTTAGGCAGATACAGTGAGAATGTCCACAGCTTCAATGAAAGAATCCGAGGAGAAGGAGAAGGGAAAACCAGTGCTCGTCGTAGCCGACCATGGAGGAGGAAAGAGGAGTTTTTATAGACAAGTTTTCCTAGGTTAATCTGAACACTTGAAGCCTCGATTTGGATGGAAATTAGGAGAGAAGAGACTCATAACTGGAGTCTTCTTCCTCTTCTTCCCTGTGCGATGCACATGATTTGTGGGGTTTTTGGGCTGTTTTAAAATTGGGGCGGGTCTAAGAGTCTAATGGGCTGGGTTATTACAATGTATATCCTACAAGTCAATATGGTAGGCGCATTGTTATTTTCTAAGACATAAATTTATACTTAAAATATTAATTTATCAATAAAATGGATAATTTCATTTCTATTCTTGTATAACGTGTTTTTGAATTATCCAAAGAATTAATAACTTAAAGACACATATTCTCAAGAGTTAAGAATTTAAAATATATGTGATTAATTCCTAAATTACTCCCTATATATCGATGGATTATCATGAAAACAATGATTGATTCAATTAGATCGGTGCACGAATCACTTTCTTCGAGGTAGATGAGTTTCAAGTCTATAGTGTGGGGACACTGAACGAGAGTGTGAATGGTTATTGGAGAACATCGGTACTGAGTATGATCATACGAGAGATCACATGGGTGTCTACTCATTCGTTAGCGATCTTATCGATGTTGTAGTAGTATGAATGATTTTTTGACCTGTAGTGCTTTGGCTACTCACAGTAGAGTTGCTGTAGTTTGATTGCACATAAACATTATTTTTTAGTCATTTGGATCTTTGTAGTGTATATTGATTATAGTAGGTTCATTATAAAAGTAAAGTACATACTTAGATGAGATCTATCGAATTTAGTAGATAAAGAGTAGTCCTATGAGATTTAAGAAGCTGAGTCTTTAAGTTTTTAACCACAGCAAGATGATTGATGGAAAGAAATTTTCATGAGTTTTATGATTTGAACTCGAGCCTATTAAATATTGCATAAGACAGATGTTGGGGTTTAACGAGTTTTTCATAATCTCCATCTTGTTGGGACTCACGATAGAAGAATTGAATCACACGGTAACACACCTACGGATTGTACTTATTCTGCTCTGCTGGATTACCATCACATGCTGCTAGGTGTCATTAGTAAATTTTGAAAGCTCACTAGGATTTTTTTGAATCGATGATCCTTGATGGATGTGAGTTGAAATTGTTCTAACCTATTGAAAAGTGCTTCAATGATACTATGATGCAGATCATGATATGTTTTACTACTAGACAAAAGAAAACCTATGGGATCACACACAATAGGAGTTTGATTAGATCAAATAGTTGGATCATGATCAAATTATCACTATGATTGATAATTTGGATCAATTTGTAAAAGTTACAAATAAAGGATCTGCTAATAGTTAGTAAGGATGACCTAATTGCAATTGTTGCAATGCAATTTGATGAGATCAAATTGAGGTTCAAGTCTTAATTGAATTAAATCAAAATTAATTTAATTATACTTGATCTAATTAAGTTTAATTAGATATTTAGATTTTAGATTTGAGTCCTAATTAGATTAGGATTGAGTGTAGCTCAAATGCGACTAGAACCAGATTTGAATTGGATTCGAATTAAATTCAAAATAAGCTGAATTGAATTAGATGTCGGAGTCCCAGATTTACTGGGACTCTTTCTCCTCTCTCACAGCATAAAAAAGGGGTGTGCATCCTCCCTTCTTTGGTGCAGGTAATTGAGAGAGAGGGTGCCCACCTCTTCCCTGATCTTCTCTCTCCTTTGGATAAGACTTTATCCTTATCTAGATTTGAATTTGATTCAAATATATGGATATTCTTATCTAGGGTGGTTAGAGGTTGTTGGACACCTCTATTTAGCAGGCGTGGAAGAGAGAAGTAAAGAGATTTTTCTACATAAAATTTTTCTTATGCAAAAATATTTTTTTAGCGCCCCATCTACTTCTGCACCTCATCCTTCTAGTGCCCACCCCTTGGTGTGCCAACAAATATAGAAAAAAATCAGAGAGAGAAAAGTGAGAAAGAGAGAAGGTGTTGTCTCATCTCGAAGTTCTTTCTCCCTTCCTCTTATTCTACATGAAAGACGTTCACACACAACTTTTCTCGTTGGATCTTCTTCCTTTAATTTTGCAAAGAGTTGAAAAAGAAGATCAGATCTAAGTCAAAAAAATGAGATCTGAAAGAGAGCTAGCACTTCAGTGATCTCGGATACTCTTGATCTATATCAGCCTCGTGTGGATACCCATAGAGGCCGGACACATGTACAGTTTCATCCCTGCAGACATCTTTAGATTCAAATCTCGAAGAAGGAAAGTAGCGCTATAGGTTGGTGATTTGATCACCAGTTTATTTTTATTGAAATCAAATGCATGCTCATTTTATTTTCATCATATGATCTAGATCTGTAGGTGTTTAGATTAAATCTATGCATGTTTAGATTAAAAATTATTTAATCTAGTCTTCTGCTGTCTGTTTCAAAAAATATTTTGAAATCTGCATGCATAAAACATCTAAACCCAACAGCCCTCTCAATTCTTCATGAAATCTTGATATAGAATGCAAGATATGAGGAAAAAATCATATGATTGCACACTATTTCTGTTAGGATTTGATACCTTGAGATTCAGCCCATATTGAGCCCACAGCGAGGTTTGCGGCAAAAATCGGAGTCCAACGAGATTAAGATCATCCAAAACGGAGCTCGGACGGAGAAGATACGAGCTTTTGAAGTCGGCACGAGATCCAAGACAGTGGAGGACCGTCGGCTGCCGGCGGAGCGGCTGCGGCACGTGGCCCAGGCGGGGCCAACAAGCAGGATGCGCGACCTAGGCGAGCAGGCGGCCCAGCCAGGCATGCGGCCCAGGCACGTGGCCCAGCCGGGCGGGTGGCCTAGGCGGGCATGCAGCCCAGTCCGTGCGTGGACCCGCGTGCGGGAGCGGCCCAGGCTCAGGTGCCCTGCTTGGGCCTGTACCCCAGTCCACCATGGATCGGGCGGTCCATGGCGGACCACGTGGACTGCGTGAGCGTTTCTCACGCATTTCTCACGGTCCACGATACTATTCCATGGACCGATCACGATCGGACGGCTCAGGGAGTTTTCGATCTTGATCCGATGGTTCAGGGGCTTGATTTGGCTTGTTTAGGAGACCTAAACCTAATCTAATTAGGTTTAAACGTTGTTTAAGCCCTTTAAAAGGGCCTGTGAGGCAACAGAGAAGAGGTGTGGTCCAGTTTTTTGCAGAGAGCACCGCGCAGAACCTGAAGAAAAGGAGAGAGAGGCATGAGGCCGCTGTGAGAGAAGGAGCAGGGCTTCTGGACAGCAGACGTCGGTCACTTCAGGGGTTCAGAGGGGTCTTCCAAGAGAGAGTTTTTGAGAGGAAAACTTCTAGAGAGAGAAAATTGGGTGTATAAGGGTTGAGGATGAGATCTCCTCTTGTAAAATTTTTTTTTTCATAGTTAAGTTTGCATGCCCCGTGGAGGTGAGCCCTTTTGTGGCTGATCCACGTATTTTAGTTGTTTTATTTTGTTCTTTTTTTTTTCTGCTACATCGCGTGGTACTAAAAAGGTCTTGGGAGGTGGTGTCCTAGTTAGACATCCACCCAACAAGTGGTATCAGAGCAAGGCGATATAAGGACGCAGATTGCAACAGTGGTGAGCAAGACTGAAGATGGAGAAGACAGGAACAATCAAGATGGAGATCAACAAGTTCGATGGTAAGAGTAATTTTTTCTTGTAGCAGGCAAGGATGAAGGACGTGCTCATCCAACAGGGGTTGATCGATACTCTCTTATGCGATGAGAAGTCGACCACCATGAAGGTGCGGGATTGGAAACGGCTACAGATGCAGGCGGTGAGCACCATCCGCATGTACCTGACGGATGAGGTGGTGATCCATGTGCTGAGCGAGACTTCTCCAACAATGATGTGGTCGAAGCTTGAGGAGTTGTACATGGCGAAGTCTCTCACCAACACTCTTTTTCTTTGGAAGCAATTCTACCAACTGCGGATGACTGAGGGACGGAGCGTGCAGGAGCATCTAAGCCACTTCCAGAAGATCTTCACCGACCTCCTCAGCGTTGGTGAGAATGTTAAAAAGAAGACCAGGGTGCTGGTTTTGCTGGCGTCACTTGTCCCTTTGTACGAGTCCTTGGTGACTGCTCTTCTAGTGGGAAAGAGCACCATCAAGATGGATAAGGTCACCGCGACGATACTCCAGAACGAGGTTCTCAGGAGGGAGAACCCAGCTTCGAGCTCAGATGGCGGTAGCTCAGCTTTGGTGGCTTCTGGAGGAGCAGGAGGTGGTAGACGAAGTGACAAGAGATCGCAATGAGGGCGGTTCAAGTCTAGGGGGGACTTGAGCAAAATCAGGTGTTACCAGTGTGAGGAGTTGGGGCATCTAGCTAGAGATTGTCCTCAACTCAAAAATCGGACGGTGGCTGCTGTAGCGACGGCCGACAGCGATTCAGATGGAAATATCCTGAAGATATTTGACGAGGTATCTACTTCTTTCCAGCAGTGGATATTAGATTCTGCATGCCCCTATCATGTATATTGCGGAGAGGAGTAGTTTGACTCCCTGGAGAACAGTGATAGCACTATATATCTGTCGGATGGATTGAGCTGTGAGATCAGAGGCATTGGGACGGTCAGTTGGAGGACACATGACGGTGCAGTGAGAAGATTGGGGGAGGTCCGATACATATCCGATTTCAGACGGAATCTTATCTCACTTAGCAGATTGGATTCAAGAGGCTACAGGACGGTAGCTGGTGGAGGAATTCTGAGGGTGCTATGCGACGATAGGATTATACTGGAGGGGAAGAAGGGGAGCAGAGGACATTATTACTTGGCAGGAAGCCCAGTGCGGTGGAGCTTCGGGAGCCAGGTGGAGCCCAGAGCGAGGTGGAGCTCCAGGAAGCGGATCGGGCACGAGACAGAAAATTTGGGAGGACGAGAGGCGATGTCGCAAGGTGAGATTCTTATTGCCGCAGGACGATGCTCCGAGCAGGTCTCAGGTCAGGAGGAGCATAGCATACGATGGAGATGGGATCAAGCAGTCTGGTTCGACTCCCATGTTTGTCTATCCATAATCAACAGGCGATTGGCCCAGGGCATGGAGGTGAGGAGATCCAGAAGCTCTCGGAGTTTAGAGGAGGCCGAATATCGAGTCGAGATGGAGATTGTTAGGATTTGATGTCTCAAGATTCAGCCCATATTGAATCCACAGCGAGGTTCGCAGTGAAAAATGAAGTCCAACGAGATCAAGATTACCCAAAACGGAGCTCGAACGGAGAAGATACGAGCTTTTGAAGTCGGCACGAGACTTGAGGTAGCGAAAAACCACCGACGGGCCGGCAGAGCGGCGGCGGTGCAGCCACAGGCGACGGCGCGCGGCCCAGGCGGGGCCAACACGTGGGACACGCGACCCAAGCGAGCGGGCGGCCCAGTTGGGCGCGCGGCCTGGGCGGACGCGCGGCCCAACCCGTGCGCAGGCTGGCGCACGGGCGTGGCCCAGGCCCGCACGCACAAGCCAGCCCAAGCCCAGGCGCCCTGCCTGGGCCTGTACCCCGGTCCACCATGGACCGGGCGATCCATAGCTGACTGCGTGGACCGCGTGGGCGTTTCCCATGCGTTTCTCACAGTCCACGGCACTATTCCATGGACCGATCGTGATCGGATGGCCCAGGGAGTTTTCGGTCTTGATCTGACGGTTCAAGGGCTTGATTTGGCTTGTTTAGGAGACCTAAACCTAATCTAATTAGGTTTAAACATTGTTTAAGCCCTTTAAAAGGGCCTGTGAGGCAACAGAGAAGAGGTGTGGTCCGATTTTTTGCAGAGAGCACCACGCGGAACCCAAAGAGAAGGAGAGAGAGGCGTCAGGCCACTGTGAGAGAAGGAACAGGGCTCCTGGACAGCGGACGCCAGTCACTTCAGGGGGTCTTCCAAGAAAGAGAGAGTTTTTGAGAGGGAAACTTTTAGAGAGAGAGAATTGGGTGTACAAGGGTTGAGGATGAGGTCTCCTCTTATAAAATTTTCTTTTTCATAGTGAAGTTTGCATGCCCCATGGAGGCGAGTCCTTTTGTGGCTGATCCACGTATTTTGATTGTTTTGTTTTGTTTCTTCTTTCTTTTTACTGCATCGCATGGTACTGAAAAGGTCTTGGGAGGTGGTGTCCTGGTCAGACATCCATCCAATAGTTTCTTTATTATATTTTTATAATTGAGAGAAAAAAATCTTATCAAATGGTATAGATAACATTGGTACCAAAGACCTGCCAATTTGAGATGGTATATTAGGCATGTTAAGTGAGCTGAGGTTTTGTTCATGACCTTTGGCTCTCCCATGATCAGAAGATTTTTACACCTCAGTCGCGCACACCATGTCGATGTTCCAGTTATGATTCCGCTGTACATCCTCCTACCCTGTTGTTATCTCTCGTTGTGTTTTTTAATAGCTTATTAGATTGCAGATTTCAGAGGCAAAATCTACAATAGCAATTCCTCTTTTATTGATAATATTATATACCCACACACCCCATTTAGCTCATTTTATTTTAGGAACGTTCCACTTGTGAACGATCAATAATCTGGCCAGCCCAAAATTACTCTTCTCAAACAAGTTTCACTGCATATATTAATATTAATCCTCTATGTTTAGGACATTTAACTTTATAGAACAATTCCTTCAGCAACATTTATGTATTATGATTAGAGTGACGCAACACAATCTCCTGATAGCTTATGCAGTCTTTATGATTATATTGCTGCAACAACAACAAATGACATCTCTGTATATAAATTCTTTACATTTTTCTTGATTATAATAATATCTGAGAAAAGTATCACACCTCCTCCATTATTGCTCAAAAGAGAGAAGAAGAAAAAAAAAAAAAAGAAACGGCACTTAGTTCCATCTTGCCTATAGCCTATAGAAGCATGTTTCTATTGCCAAAAAATATTTCAAGTGCATTATTGTATTTGTGAATGAATAGGCAGGTCAAAATGCAGAGCTTATATCTTGACCTTAATAATCGAAAGGCTTAGTTGCACAACATGTAGCTTGCAATATCTTTATCTAATAAAAGATTAAAAAAAAAAAAAGTACCTGTGACTAGCAATGTGGGTTTAAACCCCCGTAAAGCAACTAAGTGAACTCTTAGTTCTCTAGGAGATATTCTTGATTAACACTAAATTTTTGATTGAATATATGAACCAGAAAAACTAAATATCAAGCAACTAATGAGAGGAACGAGATTAAAATGAGAGGTATGAAACAAAAGTAAAACCAGCTTATCATGAGTAAAGCCTAACTAGAAATGTCTGCCCTCTTGAGCAATTTCCCGACCTTTATCTCCCCATTACCTGCTTTTTTTGGAGAAGTGATGGGAGGAGCAAATTAGGCTCCTCCCCCTATTTTATTATTTCAAATGAAGTGTGCAGAAAGTTACTTACAATGGGTTCTGGGAAAGTTTTTTTTTTTTTTTTTTTTTGAGAATCCAGATGGAAGTAAGGAACTTCCCCTGAGAAATATTTTGATTATTCAGAGAGGTTATACGTAGGGTAAAAAAAAGCTGATTGGGTTCTGTTTTTCCATCAATTGTGTACAAGAAAAACACAACAATGCATGAGGATGTCTTATCAGACAATAGAGAGGAAATTCAATGGGATCGCGAGTTCTGAGAAAGTTGAATTTGAATTTCAAACGTTAATGAGATGCTGTGGGTTTTTCTGCTTTCTTTCTAGCAATCTTTTTTTCTCAATAAATTTGGATGAAATTTTGCCTCCCTTTTCATAAAAACTGAAAAATGAAGAATAAATAAATAATAAATAAACAACGGGGGAGTGGGGTGACGGTGGTCATTTGTCACCAACTTTCTTTTAAAAGTTAACTCCATTTTTCCATTCATGCGAACAGGAACAGTGCCATGCAAACTTCAGCCACGTGCCCGTCCGTTAACTTCCGACTCTCCCTTCTCCTTCGCCCTCTTCGAATATTCCTTCTGGTAGTTTCCTGTTCTCTCTTTTCTTTTACTGTAAACAAAAACTGATCCCTTGTGGTCGCATATGGGGCCTTGAAAGCTAGATACTCATTCCCCCAGATGCCTTCCCTGTAACACCCCGGCCCATTTGGACCCTGGATCAAGCCCAAAAACCCAAAGCCCACACAAAAAAAAAAAAAAAAGAACTCCGATGAATCTCGGACGGAGAAGAGTTCTGGGATCCTTAAAACTCTAGGACCCTCTATAAATAAGACTCCCCTCTCCCTCACGAGCCTCCACCGGCGACCGTTGAGCCCAATTCCTCCCCTTTTCTCCGTGGAAGCTGCGGCAGCCTCTTTTCGTGTTCGTCGAAAATCGAAGGTCGAAGAGGCCACCAGAGCTCAGGTAAGGCTCCAAATTTTCTTCCTCTCCCTCTTTCCTTTCTCCCCATGGCTTTAGACCCTCACCGGCCATCAGGATCGTCGGCAAATCCATGAACAAGGTGAACCCCTGTTTTGCTCTATTTCGGTCGGACCCTTTCCTCTCTTTTCCGGCCACCGGTGCCGTCGGTTGCGGCGTCTCATCCCTAAGATAGGATCCTCATTTCTTTATCTTTCTTCCCTGAACGTATTGACCGCCGGTGACCGGCCAATGACCGAAAAATAAAAGAAAAAGTGGCAGTCCTCTGTTTTTTCGATCTCTTCTTGATTTCTCGTCGGCCGAACCTTGCCGCCGCCATCCCTTGCTCCACCGCCGCCTCCACCTGCTGTCGGACCTCCGACGAAGCCATCGCCCTAGCCGGAGCCAAGCTGGAGCCCCTCGTCCGTCCCCTGTTTCGGCCCAAGGGAGGCCGTGGGAAGAAAAGGAAAAAGAAAGAAGAAGAAAGAAGGAAAAGAAAAAGAAAAAGAAAAGAAAAAGAGAAAAAAAAAATAAAAAGAGAAAGAGAAAAATAAAAATAAAAATAAAAAGAGAGAGAAATTTTCTCTCTCTCCTCTCCCTCCTTTCTCTCTCTTTTCTCTCTCCTCTCTCTATATTCTCTCTACATTTTCTCTCTCTAGATTCTCTCTCTATTTTCTCTCTCTAGATCTTTCTCTCTTTTTATGAATTTTGTCTCTCTAGAGTCTTTCTCTCTCTCTTTGATTTCATCACAGACCCTAGGATAAACTTGAGATGAAAATAAGATGATCTGAGATTGCTCCGAAATTCATGCAGTAGATCTAATCCCAACTCGATCTTATTTGAAATTTATAATATTTGATTCATATTGAGTCACCTTGATAGGACCTCTGATGATCTCGATCATGATTATCTTATCTGAAGGATACGAAGATTCTCTCCCCACTTTCTCTCTCTACTTTCTCTCTCTAAAATTTTCTCTCTCTTCATGAATTTTCTCTCTCTAAAAGTCTTATGGATCAGTGGAGGATCCTGATATATAGACAAATCTTAATTTTGGTTAATTCTAAGAGAGGTCCTAGATTTGTATTATTAGGATCGATTATCAATAATTTTTTCCATATATGATTTTTATATTTGATCAGGGTTATGAAGAGATGATTGTCTGCATATGATATCGAGTGAAATATTTTGTTAGAGAAATTCATAAATTAAAGAAGAACATTGATTTCTGTGCTTGGATCAGTCATCGGTAAAGGTAAGAATCTCTGTACATGATCACTATTATATATATATGCTATTTTACTGTTGGTCTTGCATCATTGGTTTTGCATCGTCGGATTTGAGATCGATGAATTTATTATATCTGAGATACTGTTATTTGATTTTAAGCATGAGTATATTATGTCAATATATATATATCAGAGATTGATGGCATGATTATATGAATATGAAATATCTGAATTGATCATAATGCAAGACAGAATTGATTTGATGAAATCAACACATATTGATTAAATGAAAAAGAAAGAGATATATGGTATGGACTAGCCTTGTCATGTGGAACAGCCGGCCAGGAGTTTATGTCTGGGACAGCCCGCCAGGAGTTTATGCCTGGAAAAGCCCCCACTGGCTTACAGGTGGATCAACCGGCCAGGAGCTCATACTTGGGACAGTCCGCCAGGAGCTTATGCCTGGGACAGCCTCTCACGGGCTTTCATACGTGGGACAGTCGGTCAGGAGCTCATCCTGGGATAGCCTTGAAAGGCTTTTATGTAAAAATTGATTCGGATGATGACTAAGCTATAGACTTGGATAGTCCAGAGCCAGAAAGAAAAGGTTAAAAAAAAAATCATATGATTATGAAAAGAGAAATGAAAGATAAGACATGAAATAATTGTTGAATAAAAGTGTTTCACCTGTTAATATATGATGATGCATCTATTTTAACAAGACAGAAAATTTATGAATGTTTGCATTATTCTGGACATTGAACATGAGATTTTATATTTTATTGCTTATCCTTATTTTTAAATTATATTATTATATCAGTGTGATATGAGAATTCTTACTGGGCTGTAAAGCTTACACCTCTTCATCTTTTTTTTTCTTCTCAGAGTTACAGGATGCTTATGATTGGCTATGGCTTGAATTTATGGGTGAGTAGATGGATAGATAGAGTGTCATAGTGTTGCTCCTAGATTGATTTTGATGATTACAAAGCAGATTGAAGGGATACAAATATTTTTTAATTGAAAAAGTCTTTATGCTCTTCAGGGGAAAAATCATAATTTTACTAAAATCCTGATTTGATAGTATCATTTGGTAGAACAAATGATTTGTAATCTATTGGTGAAAATTTCATTATTTTTGGACTTATATTTTTGAAGATATGAATGTTTGAAGTGCATGAGTCGACTCATGAGTCAACTCATGGCACTATGAGCTGATTGGCATGCAAAAATTTCCCTTGGCACGCTGGATTTTTGGCTTGGCACGACCTGTGAGTCGACTCATGAGTCGACCCACAAGGCATGAGTCGACTCATTAGTCGACCTCTGCTGATTTGGGCCAAAAAAATCCAGAAACCAAATCTCTGGTCTTTGCAACAGAGGTCGACTCATGAGTCGACCCCTGAAGCATGAGTCGACTCATGAGTCGACCCCTGCGACGGAAATCGTCTGCAACGGCTAGTTTTTTGCCCATTTTAATTGCCTTTTATGCTCCCTTAAAATGCTCTAACGGCTCTTTTTCTGTCTAAATTATTTTCTCTTGTTTCTTAAGGCTATAAAAAGTTTCAAAAGGTGAAAAAAAAAGAGATAAAAAATATACACGAGGAGATCAACGAAATACACAAAAGAAAAAGAGAGGGGATCCACAATCCACACGAGAGAGACAAGAGATCTACAATATACACGAGAGATTGTGAAAGAGAAAAGCAAGAGTGTTCAAAAGGGCATTCAAGAGTATTCAAAGAGAGGATTTTTCAAGCCTATTTTTCAACCTTGATCAAGAGCTCTTTCAAAGCCTTCAAGAAGTCTTCAATCAAGTTCATCTTCTTCTCAAGCGTTCATTCAACTCTTCATCCACCTTGAGAAAATCCAAAAGGGGATTCTTCATTTGAGTAAAGTATTTTTATTGTTATATTCGCTCATTTAAGGAGCTACTCTTGTACTTATTTGTGCTCTAAACTGTCTTACTCTTTGTGAGTAATTGTTCTTGTTTTTGGAGGGTTTCCAAAACAAGGGAAGGTTGATCCGAACCTGAAATCGAAGTGTTTTGGGTTGGCTTGTACCCGGAAAACAAGTGGACTAGCTTGGGATAGCTAGTATCGGAGGTTCCGACGTTTGTATTCGGGTTGAATACAAGTATAGTGGATTAGAATTCCCAAGTAGGAGCTTGGGGAGTGGATGTAGGTGCAAGGTTGGCACCGAACCACTATAAATCCTTGTGTTTGTGGTGTGCTTTATTGTTTCTCTTTATTTCTTTATTATATCCTTGCATTCTTGCTTTAGAAAATTAATATTGATTTAAAGTCTTTCTTCTCATTCATCAAGCTTTTAACAAATACCTTTCATAAGTAATTAGTTGAGCTTAAAATTTTTAGAAACCCAATTCACCCCCCCTCTTGGGTTGCATAGCTGGGCAACAAGTGGTATCGGAGCCCGGTGCTCTAGCCCTTCTTTGATCTAACAATCAAAGAGCCAAAGATCTATGGCAACCCATGTCGGTACTTCTCTAGCCGAGGGGCAATCTACAAACCGACCTTCACTTTTCAATGGGTCTAATTACACCTATTGGAAAGCTCGGATGAAGATATTCATACAAGCACTCGACTATGATATGTGGAGTATCATAGTGAACGGTCCTCACACACTCACCAAGATTATAGATGGTGAGGAGTCAACCAAACCCGAGAAAGAATGGGATGAGGTTGATAAGAAATTGGCACAATTAAATGCTAAAGCTATGAATGTTCTTTATTGTGCACTAGATGCAAATGAATTTAATCGCATTTCTACTTGTGCATCTGCTAAAGAAATATGGGATAGGTTAGAAGTAACCCATGAGGGAACAAATCAAGTAAAAGAGTCTAAAATAAACATGCTTGTGCATAAATATGAATTGTTTAAAATGGAGCATGATGAGTCCATAACTGCTATGTTTACTCGTTTTACTGATATAATTAATGGTTTGAAGAGTCTTGGCAAATCTTATACTAACAGTGAGCTTGTAAGGAAGATTCTCAGGTCATTGCCAAGAACTTGGGAAGCCAAGGTGACTGCCATCCAAAAAGCAAAGGACTTGAACACTCTACCTCTAGAAGAGCTTCTTGGATCCTTGATGACTCATGAACTTAACATGAAGCAACATCAAGAGGATGAAGTCAAAAAGAAAAGAACCATTGCCCTCAAATCTACAGCTTCGCCTGATGATGAAACGGATGACACTGAAGATGAAGAACAGGATGAAGAGATGGCACTCATCACCCGGAGATTTAAGAAGTTTCTAAGAAAAAGGAAACAGGGGATGAGAAAGAAGTTCAAAAAAGGGGAACAAAGCAAAGAGAAAGAGAAAGATCAACCCCTTATATGCTACGAGTGCAAGAAGCCGGGACATTTCAGATCCGAATGTCCACAACTGAAGAAAGGTCCCAAAAAGTTCAAAAAGAAAGCAATGATGGCGACTTGGAGTGCGAGTGATGACTCAAGCTCCGATGAGGAAACCTCAACAGAACAAGCCAACCTGTGCCTTATGGCACACGAAAATGAGGTAACTTCTGAATCCACTAGTGAATTTACTTTTGAAGAATTGCATGAAGCATTCTATGATTTAATTGATGAATTAAAGAAACTAGGGATGAAAAATAAAGAACTGAAATTGGAAAATCAGTCCTTAGTGAAACAAGCTGAAAATCTTTCAATTGAAAAATCCACCTTGATTCAAGAAAATCAAAGCTTAAAGAATGAAATTAACAAGCTGAAACCTATAGTAGATAAGTTCACCTTAAGTTCAAACAAACTAAATATGATTCTTGATAATCAAAAAATTGTATATGATAAGGCTGGACTTGGCTATAACCCCTTGAAGAAACAAAAATTTCTGAAGAATATTTATGTAAATTATTCAAGTAACAAGTCTACAAATATTACTTGTTTCAAATGTGGTAGAATAGGACATAAATCATACACATGCCTTATTAACAAATATGCAAACACAACTATAAAGAAAATATGGGTTCCAAAAGGAACCATTTTGACTAACCTAAAAGGACCCAAGAAAGCTTGGGTACCTAAGACAGAAACTTGACCTTTGCTTGCAGGTGTGTCTAGCATCCCAAGGAGGAAATAGAAAATGGTATCTTGACAGTGGATGCTCGAGACACATGACTGGTGATGAATCATAATTCATCATGCTTGATGCTAAGGATGGAGGGATGGTCACCTTTGGAGATAATGACAAAGGAAAGATCATCGGGATAGGTAACATTGGTATCACTCCCTCCAAATACATTGAAAATATTTTATTAGTTAAAGGTTTAAAGCATAACTTACTTAGCATTAGTCAATTTTGTGATAAAAGGTATAAAGTTATTTTTGAATCATCTGTTTGCATTGTGACTAGTCCTATTAACGATGGCATTAAATTTATAGGACATAGGCATGACAATGTTTATATGGTAGATTTGAATGATTTAGCCAAATTAGACATGCAATGCCTAGTATCCTTGAATGCTAAAGTTAATGAGACTAGTTGGCTGTGGCATCGTAGACTTGCACATATTAGCATGCATTCTCTTTCAAAATTAATTAAGAAAGAATTAGTTCTTGTTTTGCCAAAACTGAATTTTGAAAAGGATAAAATTTGTGATGCATGCCAATTAGGTAAACAAACTAGAGTTTCATTTAAATCCAAAAATACTGTTTCAACTTCTAGACCTTTAGAGCTCTTGCATATGAACTTATTTGGACCAACTAGAACCACTAGTCTAGGAGGAAAACGATATGGCTTTGTAATTATAGATGATTACTCTCGTTTTACTTGGGTTTTCTTTTTGGCACACAAAAATGAAACTTTTCATATATTCACTAAATTTCATCGAAAAGTCACTAATGAAAAAGGGTTTTCAATTCAAAATATTAGAAGTGATCATGGAACTGAATTTGAAAATCAAGATTTTGAAAATTTTTGTGATGAAAATGAAATTGGCCATAACTTCTCTGCTCCTAGGACACCCCAACAGAATGGGGTAGTTGAAAGGAAAAACAGAACCTTAGAAGATATGGCCCGTACCATGCTTTGTGAAAGCAACCTTCCAAGATATTTTTGGGCGGAAGCAATTAACACAGCATGTTACATTTTAAATCGTGCTTTGATTAGACAATTTTTAAAGAAAACTCCCTATGAACTTTGGAAAGGAAGAAAACCAAATATTGCATATTTTCATGTTTTTGGTTGCCGATGTTTTGTATTAAATAATGGCAAAGAAAAACTTGGTAAATTTGATGCAAAATCAGATGAAGCAATCTTTCTAGGTTACTCCTCCACTAGTAAAGCATTTAGAGTTTTCAACAAAAGAACTTTAGTAGTTGAGGAGTCCATACATGTTGTTTTTGATGAATCTAACGATCTTCCTTCAAGGAAGAATGAGGGTGTTGATGATGCAGATCCACTAATAGAAGGTATGAAGGAGATCACTCTGAAAGATTCAGCAACTCCAGAAGACAAGGATCAAGAAGACAAACAAGATGAGAGAGGTGAAGAAATTCAAGAACAACCTCAAGGTACAAATGACCTACCCAAGGAATGGAGGTATGTTCACAACCACCCTAAGGAGTTAATTATTAGTGATCCTATGCATGGGGTAAAAATCCGTTCTTCACTTAGAGATGTAGATAATTATTGTGCTTTTGTATCTCATCTTGAACCTAAAACTTTTGAAGAAGCTGAAAATGATCATAATTGGATTAATGCAATGCAAGAGGAACTTAATCAATTTGAAAGAAATAATGTTTGGACCTTAGTATCAAGACCTAAAAATTATTCAATAATTAGCACAAAATGGGTCTTTAGAAACAAATTAGATGAGCATGGAAATGTAATTAGAAATAAAGCAAGACTGGTTGCTAAGGGATATAATCAAGAAGAAAAAATTGATTTTGATGAAACCTTTGCACCTGTTGCTAGATTAGAAGCTATTAGACTTCTACTTGCATATGCTTGCTTTATGAAATTCAAGTTATTTCAAATGGATGTTAAAAGTGCATTTTTAAATGGATATATTACTGAAGAAGTATATGTAGAACAACCCCCTGGATTTGAAAATCATGCTTTTCCTAATCATGTCTTTAGATTAAATAAAGCTTTATATGGATTAAAACAAGCACCTAGAGCATGGTATGATAGGCTAAGCAAATTTCTACTAAATAATGGTTTTTCAAGAGGTAATGTAGATACAACTCTCTTTATTAAAAGAAATCAAAATGATATGCTAGTTATACAAATTTATGTTGATGACATAATTTTTGGGTCTACTAATGAATCCCTTTGTCAAGACTTTGCTAAGCTTATGCAGGGGGAGTTCGAGATGAGCATGATGGGAGAACTCACCTTCTTCCTCGGACTCCAAATCAAACAATCAAAAGAGGGAATCTCTATCACCCAAAGCAAGTACACCAAGGAACTACTCAAAAGATTTGGAATGGAGAACTGCAAACCAATTGGCACACCAATGAGTCCCTCATGTAAGCTTGACAAGGATGATGAAGGTAAATGTGTAGACTTAAAATACTATAGAGGTATGATTGGCTCATTATTATATTTAACTGCAAGTAGGCCTGATATCATGTTTAGTGTTTGTTTATGTGCTAGATATCAATCTAATCCTAAAGAATCTCATTTGAATGCTGTTCAAAGAATCCTTAGATACTTAAATGGTACTCAAACTCTAGGGTTATGGTACTCTAAGGACTCACAAATTGATTTATTAGGATATTCAGATGCTGATTTTGCTGGATGTAAATTAGATAGAAAAAGCACAAGTGGAACTTGCCAATTTCTTGGAGTTAACCTAATCTCATGGTTTAGCAAGAAACAAAATTCGGTGGCACTGTCTACGGCTGAGGCCGAATACATTGCAGCTAGAAGTTGTTGTGCTCAAATCTTGTGGATTAAGCAACAACTCAAAGACTTTGGAATCAAACTTAATGAAACACCAATAAGATGTGACAACACAAGTGCCATAAATCTATCTAAAAATCCAATTCAACACTCAAGATCCAAACATATTGAAATAAGACATCATTTTATAAGAGAACATGTTCAAAACAAAAATATAATTCTTGAATATGTTTGCACTGAAAATCAATTAGCTGATATCTTTACAAAGGCCCTTAGTGAGGATAGATTCTGTGAAATTAAGAGAAATCTAGGAATTCTAGATCCATATGCCTAAATTTTTCTCAATTTCCAAGAATTGATGTCAAAATTCTTAGAACTCAATTTCCAACATCTATCCTGGTCCCAAAAGCTCAAATTTATCATTCTAAAAACTTATCTTTGAGCAAAACTCCTTCTCCCAAAATTTTAAATTTTTCTAGAATTTATTCATATTTTTTCTGAATTTCTGAACTTCATGAGTCGACCCCCATGAGTCGACTCAATGGCAAACTTGTTATTTCCTCAAACTTTCCACGGGCTCATTGTTTTTATAAGGGACCCTGTTCGTGAGACGACTCATCTTCTCATCTTCTTCCTTCCAAAAGCTGACTTCTCCAATTCCTTTTGCTCCAAATCCAAGGATTTAGTTCGAGGCACTTCTCCCTCCTCCTCTCCACCAAAAATCGCCACCTTGGAAAGGAATTTTCTGTGCTTTCTCTTATTGTTTGGCACGGTCGGAGTGTGCCCTAGCACTCCACCGTTCTTTCCAAATCCACTTCTTTTCTCCACCAAAATCCCTCTTCACTCTCTTGTGATTCCTCCTCCACTCATTCACGTGTTCCTCCAAGTCTCCTTGCCTGCTACTATAGTGAATATGGCTCCAAAGATGAAGCTTCCCCAAAGAAGAAAGTCAATCCGTGAGCCTGAAGAAATTGTCCGAAAGAAAAGGCAAGCTGGTCAGTCTTCCACTGCTCCCACTCCAGCTTCAGTATCTGCTCAAGGTCCCCCTCAATCCTTCCTAAACCCTAGTAAGAATCCTCTTTCTGATAGAAAAGTTGAAACCGGAAAGAATATAGATTTTCGGTTCTTTGAAAAAGAGGGCTTTACATTTGCAACTAAGATTAAAAACCAAGGATGGGATTTCTACTGCTCCCTTAAGGAAGTCACCTATGTTGACCTAGTTAGAGAATTCTACCAGAATCTACATTATGGAAATGGGTCAGTGACTTCAACAGTCAAGGGGATTGATATTTGCTTGGATTCTAGCATATTGGGAGAAATACTTCATTTGCCTAGTGAGGGTTACTCTTATATGGAACTCCCAGTAAAAGAAGAGGGGATCAGTGTTATTCTAGGGAAAACTTATTCAGGGAGTTTAAATAAATTGGAAGCAAAGATTTTGTCTATTGAGATGAGGATCCTGCATCAGATGGTAACGAAGCTCTTCTTTCCTAGGAGTGGTAGGCATGATTTACTTTCCAGCAGAGATGTTTGTATCATGTTTCATGTCATCACTCAGACCCCCCTGAACCTCCCTGCACTTATGATAGAGGCCATGAGAGAGACTTTGAACAGATCCAAGGCACACTTGCCTTTTGGTATGGCCCTTACTCGAGTATTTAGGAGGTTTGGAGTTAGCTGTGAGGGGGAGGCATCTACTAAGCTCTCTCATGTGGACACTTTCAACCAACACACCCTGCACCGAATGGGATTTACAAAGACTGATGGTGGTTGGATCAAGGGATCTGAGGAGAGAGCTGAGGAGAGAGCTGGGGAGAGAATTGAAGATAGAGCTGAAGACAGAGTTGAAGACAGAGTAGAAGAAGAAGGTCCATCATCTCCTATCCATGACTTCAGGGCAGCATCACCAAATATCCAGTTCATTCCTGATACAGAGGCTGGCCCTTCAAAGTTTACTAGGATGCCCACACCAGTGTATCAGCCAGAGAGCAGAGCACCTCAATCAAAGTTCAGACTGGCTGACGATCAGATCGAGCAGATATCACAGCGTGTGGCTTCTTTGCTGTCTAGTCAGTGGGGCAGTACTACTTTTGCACCAGGAGCCACCTCTTCTGATCAGACCATGACTCCCCACATCTCCACTGTGTTTCAGATGATATCAGATCAGTCCGTCCAGATTCAGCAACTTGAGGACACAGTCTGGAGACTGACTGGCAGAGTTCTTGACTTGCAGGGGCAAGTCCTTGCTTTGGCCCATCCCAAGCCACAGAAGTCAACTATTGAGGTCACAGACCTCACTGCAGAGGCTGGCAGGCTCAGAGGAGCACTGGAGGGTGGATATGAGTTACTGAGGAGAGAGATCCGAGGATCGAGTGAGCATGCATCCACTCAGTTCACTGCTCTACTTCAGTCTGTTTCCATAGCACTGAACGTACTTGATTCCATCAGACTCACCCTTTCTGTTCAGTCCTTAGCCTCTCAGCGTTCTCAGCCACCCAGTTCATCTCGCTCTCCTGCTCGTGCCAGAGGCAGACGGGGTAGAGGATGCACTTCTGATCGAGATCCATCAGCTTCTCATCCCATATCTGATGACTCCGATCCATAACTTGTCATGATCATTACTAGATCCTATGTGTTAGTGTCTTGTTCTAGGATCTGTATTTTGGGGCCATGTATTGACAATTAGCTGGTTGACTTTTATATTAAGAACTATGTATTGAAACAATTATGGTTTTATGGTATCATCTTTTACTTATATTTTTACCTTTTGTAATGATGACGATCATATTTTGGTTATATATATTCTCCTTGTTGAAATATTGTCTTCTCTTTGTTGTTGTTTGCTGTTAATAATTGCTGTATTAAGGGGGAGCAAACATCTGTGATAAACTCTAAAGGGGAAGAAATTAAAGAATGTTTCAGAAAAAGGAGAAGTTAACCATGTTTGATGATGTCAAAAAGGGGGAGAAATTAAACAAAAATTAAAGAAAAAGCAACCCATCAAAAGCAAATTAATGAATGAATTGGAAAATTTAAAGAACAATATCAAAAATACAATGCTAAGTACAATGCAAATAAGTAACTTTTAAATTACTTCTTTACATATGCTCTGATTTGCTTTAAAAATTTTAAATATGCTCTGATATACTTTAAAATTCTAACTTGCTCTGATATATCTTTTGAAATTTTATTTACCTTGATACATCTTAAGAAATTTAACTAACTCTGATACATCTTAAAAATTTTTTTTAACTTGCTCTGATACATTGTAAAATTTTCTCTGATAACATTGTAAAATTATTTTTTTTGCTCTGATACATTGCAAAATTTATTTTTCTCTTGCTCTGATACATCTTAAACTCAAAATGATCTAATACACTTTTCAAATCAACTCTTAAACATGCTTTGGCACACATAATTATTTTTTGTATCAAAAGCAATTAAAGCACATAAGTATTTTTTGCTCTGATGCTAAAACTAAAATCAAATGAGAATGAGCAAATTTTCAAAATACAGCTTGCTCTGATAACAAAAACAAGTTTTCTGCTCTAACACCAAAATCACATAATCCAATGAGCATATCTTCAAATCTTTAAGAAAATGGACAAACTATTTTTGCATATGACCATTTATATCACATGCCAAAAGAATCATACTCTTTTCAAGCATATACACCTATAATGCATTCTTTTAAAATTAATGCATTCACATAAATGCTTTTGTTCAAGTATTTTGTCATCATCAAAAAGGGGGAGATTGTTGCTCCTAGATTGATTTTGATGATTACAAAGCAGATTGAAGGGATACAAATATTTTTTAATTGAAAAAGTCTTTATGCTCTTCAGGGGCAAAATCATAATTTTACTAAAATCCTGATTTGATAGTATCATTTGGTAGAACAAATGATTTGTAATCTATTGATGAAAATTTTATTATTTTTGGACTTATATTTTTGAAGATATGAATGTTTGAAGTGCATGAGTCGACTCATGAGTCAACTCATGGCACTATGAGCTGATTGGCATGCAAAAATTTCCCTTGGCACGCTGGATTTTTGGCTTGGCACGACCTGTGAGTCGACTCATGAGTCGACCCACAAGGCATGAGTCGACTCATGAGTCGACCTCTGCTGATTTGGGCCAAAAAAATTCAGAAACCAAATCTCTGGTCTTTGCAACAGAGGTCGACTCATGAGTCGACCCCTGAAGCATGAGTCGACCCCTGCGACGGAAATCGTCCGCAACGGCTAGTTTTTTGCCCGTTTTAATTGCCTTTTATGCTCCCTTAAAATGCTCTAACGGCTCTTTTTCTGCCTAAATTATTTTCTCTTGTTTCTTAAGGCTATAAAAGGTTTCAAAAGGTGAAAAAAAAAAGAGATCAAAAATATACACGAGGAGATCAACGAAATACACAAAAGAAAAAGAGAGGGGATCCACAATCCACACGAGAGAGACAAGAGATCTACAATATACATGAGAGATTGTGAAAGAGAAAAGCAAGAGTGTTCAAAAGGGCATTCAAGAGTATTCAAAGAGAGGATTTTTCAAGCCTATTTTTCAACCTTGATCAAGAGCTCTTTCAAATCCTTCAAGAAGTCTTCAATCAAGTTCATCTTCTTCTCAAGCGTTCATTCAACTCTTCATCCACCTTGAGAAAATCCAAAAGGAGATTCTTCATTTGAGTAAAATATTTTTATTGTTATATTCGCTCATTTAAGGAGCTACTCTTGTACTTATTTATGCTCTAAACTGTCTTACTCTTTGTGAGTAATTGTTCTTGTTTTTGGAGGGTTTCCAAAATAAGGGAAGGTTGATCCGAACCTGAAATCGGAGTGTTTTGGATTGGCTTGTACCCGAGAAACAAGTGGACTAGCTTGGGATAGCTAGTGTCGGAGGTTCCGACGTTGGTATTCGGGTTGAATACAAGTATAGTGGATTAGAATTCCCAAGTAGGAGCTTGGGGAGTGGATGTAGGTGCAAGGTTGGCACCGAACCACTATAAATCCTTGTGTTTGTGGTGTGCTTTATTGTTTCTCTTTATTTCTTTATTATATCCTTGCATTCTTGCTTTAGGAAATTAATATTGATTTAAAGTCTTTCTTCTCATTCATCAAGCTTTTAACAAATACCTTTCATAAGTAATTAGTTGAGCTTAAAATTTTTAGAAACCCAATTCACCCCCCCTCTTGGGTTGCATAGCTGGGCAACACATAGTATCTGATAAGAGGATTGAAGAAATTTAATTTATAATTATGCAAGGTTTTACGGATTATTGTTGAAATGAATTGTTATGGATGTTAAGGTTGTAATGATTTAATTTAGCCTTGCATATTCTTTAGGGCTTGCTCTAAGGAGTGTGTGGCCATCACGTATCCGATCCGAATGTTGGGTTCGGGGCGTGACATAATAGTATCAGAGCTTAGGTTATGATCATTGGAGATTACGATATAAATGATTATGATGTGATAGAATAATATCAAAGCTTAGATTTAAGATCACTAAAGATTATGAAGAGATATTAAAACTTTATGTAAGATCAGTAGGATATGACAGAGTGGCATCTGAGCTTAGAGCTTAGGTTACGCTCATTTGGAGACAATGATACAAGTGATTAGGATATCACAGAATAGTACTAGAGCCGAAGTTTAAGGTTACTAGGGATTGTCATATAAGCGATATCAAAACTCTAGGATTATAATCAATAGAGTATGATAGATAATATCAGAGTTTAAGATTATAATCATTAAGGATATAATAGAATGATATTAGAGTTTATGTTATGATCACTAGAGAATATAATTTAAGTGGTATTTGAGCTTAAGGTTATAATTATTCAGGATTATGACTCTAGTGATATTTGAACTTGAGACTATGATTATGAAGAATATAATAAATATAAAAGAAAAGATTCAATATTTAGATTTTAAATCAATAGATACTATGATGAAATTTATGCATAAGTGACATATAATGTCCATAATAGAATTGTTGAGTTATATTTTGGATTTCAATCAGTAGGGTTGACCTAAGTTGAGAAGAGTTGACCCTGGAATGAAGTGCAAGGTACTGATAAGTTATGTTGAGTATACTAGATAATTTTGGAATGTTAAAACTTATATGATTGAAGATCATGATACTTTTTCTAATTTCAATGATAATTATCTGAGCATTATAAGTTTTGGACTTATCAAAAGAAAAGTTAATTAGGGTATGGTTTAAAAAGAAATTACATCATATGAGAGAGAAATATTTTTGAGCATTGAACCTATAAGAGGTCATATATGAAACTTACTTTTAAATAAAAATATATATTTAAATTTTATTATGAAAATACGAGATACACATCTTAGTAAAATCTTTGGTTACTCAAAATATCATATTCTGAATATGATTTCTTGATCTTTCAAATTGCATTGAATTTCAAATCAAAGCTTATTTTTCTAAGTGGATCAAAAATATTTTGATATTGTTATTAAATTAAAGAAAAAAATTTATTTTGTCAGAGTATGATATACAGGTTATGATGAAATCTTTAATAATTCATATTACCATCTTTGGATTAGATTTTTTTTAATTTTTTTGTGATTGTTGAAGATGGTGAAGTGTATTAATTATTCAAGTCAAAGTTTGAATTTCTGAATTGAACTAAGATATCTTGCTAGTGTTAAATTTTGAATGACTTATACAAGGGACAAGATTTTGTATGGATTTATCGATTAATATTAAGAGTTGTGATGAAGAGAGCTCTACAAGAAATTATCAAGTTGATTCTACTTACAAAGATGTTGGCTTGAGTTTTTCTAGTTTGATAAGTTAGAATTAATTCTTTTAAAAAGGAAGATTGATTTAAAAATTATCTAAATAATTGTAAGGTAAATCTAAGATTAACTCTAATTAATTTCAAATATGTTAGATTTTTTAAGAGTGATGAAGCTTATACAATGATTTCAAACATAGGAAGTGGATCAAGATTTAATTTTAATATTCTATGCCCAACAGATAGTAAAGATAAAGAAACTTAAAATTTTGCTCTAAATTTTATATGAAATTTAAAAGTTGGATCTACCTTTGATTGATCTAATATACAAGGATATTTTATCTTTGATAGACCTATATAATTTGATAAATTAAAATCAGAGTGCGCAGCAAAAGTGTGGTGGATTAAATTGATTAAAAATATTAATTTTCTGATTCAAAAGATATTATGATGGAATACATTAGTTGTAAATAAGGAAAAATTTTATCAATAATAAAAGAATACTATAGATCTTGATCTAAGCTAATCATAGCTAGATAATTTTTATCAGTAGGTTATTTTATTACAGATAATGCCAAGAACCTTAGACATCTCAAATTTATTATTAATAGCTTGATAATTCTATTATTAGTTCAAACTTAGAATGTCCTAACATAGATCTCATATTTTTTTTAAAATTTAATATTGTTAGTTGGACTGATATAGAAGATTGAGGTTTTCTTAAGATGAGAGTCTACATATAAAATTTGTTGGAAGGTCAAGAGAAGAAAGAAATCGATGATTGTGAAGAGTGCCCGATATTTGATTTTTATTTATTTTTCTATCAAAGGTAGTCTGAGATAATTATGAATTTCGAGTGAAAATATATTAGATAAATAACGGTGATATATTAATACAAGTCCAAAATGTTACAGTTCTTCAAAAAGTTAAGAAATCAATAAGAAGGGATGAGTTTGAGATTTCAAATAATTTTTATTATAACAAGATCATGAGAAATAAATAATATATAAGATATTATCATAAGCTTGAGAATGACATGAAGAATGGATACTTTGAAATATGTATCTCGAACAACATAACTTAATTTTGAGGATGAAATTATTTGAAAGGGGGAGAATGTATCAAGCCCAAAAACCCAAAGCCCACAAAAAAAAAAAAATAGAACAGGAAGAAGAATCCCGATGGGAGTCTTCTTCGATGAATCTCGGATGGAGAAGAGTTCTGGGATCCTTAAAACTCTAGGGCCCTCTATAAATAAGACTCCCCTCTCCCTCACGAGCCTCCACCGGTGATCGTTGAGCCCGATTCCTCCTCTTTTTTTCGTGGAAACCGTGGCAGCCTGTTCTCGTGTTCGTCGAAAATCGAAGGTCGAAGAGGCCACCGAAGCTCAGGTAAGGCTCCAAATTTTCTTCCTCTCCCTCTTTCCCTTCTCCCCATGGCTTTAGACCCTCACCGGCCGTCGGGATCGTCGGCAAATCCATGAACAAGGTGAACCCCTATTTTGCTCTGTTTCGGCCGGATCCTTTCCTCTCTTTTTCAGCCACCGACGCTGTCGGTTGCGGCATCTCATCTCTAGGATAGGATCCTCATCTCTTTATCTTTCTTCTCTGAAGGTATTGACCGCCGGTGACCGGCCAATGACCGAAAAATAAAAGAAAAAGTGGCAGTCCTCTGTTTTTCCGATCTCTTCTTGATTTCTCATCGGTCGAACCTTACCGCCGGCCATCTCTTGCTCCACCGCCGCCTCCACCTGCTGCCAGACCTCCGACGAAGCCGTCGCCTTCGTCGGAGCCAAGCTGGAGCCCCTCGTCCGTCCCCTGTTTCGGCCCAAGGGAGGCCGTGGGAAGAAAAGGAAAAAGAAAGAAGAAGAAAGAAGAAGAAGAAAGAAGGAAAAGAAAAAGAAAAAGAAAAGAAAAAGAGAAAAAGAAAAAGAAAAAGAAAAAAGAAAGAGAAAAATAAAAATAAAAAAGAAGAAGAAGAGAGAGAAATTTTATCTCTCTCCTCTCCCTCCTTTCTCTCTCTTTTCTCTCTCCTCTCTCTATATTCTCTCTCTATTTTCTCTCTCTAGAGTCTTTCTCTCTCTTTGATTTCATCACAGATCCTAGGATAAACTTGAGATGAAAATAAGATGATCTGAGATTGCTCCGAAATTTATGCAGTAGATCTGATCCCAGCTCGATCTTATTTGAAATTTATAATATTTGATTCATATTAAGTCACCTTGATAGGACCTCTGATGATCTCAATCATGATTATCTTATCTGAAGGATATGAAGATTCTCTCTCTATTTTCTCTCTCTACTTTCTCTCTCTAAAATTTTCTCTCTCTTCATGAATTTTCTCTCTCTAAAAGTCTTATGGATCAGTGGAGGATCCTGATACATAGACAAATCCTAATTTTGGTTAATTCTAAGAGATATCCTAGATTTGTGTTATTAGGATCGATTATCGATAATTTTCTTCATATATGATTTTTATATTTGATCAGGGTTATGAAGAGATGATTGTCTGCATATGATATCGAGTGAAATATTTTATTAGAGAAATTCATAAATTAAAAAAGAACATTGATTTCTGTACTTGGATCAGTCATCGGTAAAGGTAAGAATCTCTATACATGATCACTATTATATATATGCTATTTTACTGTTGGTCTTGCATCATTGGTTTTGCATCGTCGGATTTGAGATTGATGAATTTATTATATATGAGATACTGTTATTTGATTTTGAGTATAAGTATGTTATGTCAATATATATATATCAGAGATTGATGGAATGATTATATGAATATGACATATCTGAATTGATCATAATGCAAGACAGAATTGATTTGATGAAATCAACACATATTGATTAAATGAAAAAGAAAGAGATATATGGTATGGACTAGTCTTGTCATGTGGAACAGCCGGCCAGGAGCTTATGTCTGGGACAGCCCGCCAGGAGTTTATGCCTGGGACAGCCTCCACTGGCTTACAGATGGATCATCCGGCCAGGAACACATGCTTGGGACAGCCCGCCAGGAGCTTATGCCTGGGACAGCTTCTTACGGACTTTCGTACGTGGGACAGCCGGCCAGGAGCTCATCCTGGGATAGCCTTGAAAGGTTTTTATGTGAAAATTGATTCGGATGATGACTGAGGTATAGACTTGGATAGTCCAGAGCCAGAAAGAAAAAGGTTAAAAAAAAAATCATGTGATTATGAAAAGAGAAATGAAAGATAAGACATGAAATAATTGTTGAACAAAAGTGTTTCACCTGTTAATATATGATGATGCATCTATTTTAACAAGACAGAAAATTTATGAATATTTGCATTATTCTGGACATTGAACATGAGATTTTATATTTTATTGCTTATCCTTATTTTTAAATTATATTATTATATCAGTGTGATATGGAAATTCTTACTGGGCTGTAAAGCTCACACCATTTCATCTTTCTTTTTCTTCTCCGAGTTACAGGATGCTTATGATTGGCTATGGCTTGAATTTATGGTGAGCAGATGGATAGATAGAGTGTCATAGTATCTGATCAGAGGATTGAAGAAATTTAATTTGTAATTATGCAAGGTTTTACAGATTATTGTTGAAATGAATTGTTATGGATGTTAAGGTTGTAATGATTTAATTTGGCTTTGCATATTCTTTAGGGCTTGCTCTAAGGAGTGTGCGGCCATCACGTATCCGATCCGGATGTTGGGTTCGGGGTGTGACATTCCCAGCGCTAAAAGTTAGCTTGAGTGGGGATGGGTTTCGTATGAATGAAGTCCAGTCTTTGAAGAGGATGCTCGTCTTCTTAACAGCTTCTTGATGGGAATACGCTTCAAATCTGAATACCCTTCCGTTACGCTCC
Source organism: Elaeis guineensis (assembly GCF_000442705.2). NCBI lineage: Eukaryota > Viridiplantae > Streptophyta > Magnoliopsida > Arecales > Arecaceae > Elaeis > Elaeis guineensis. The sequence goes on along the minus strand of NC_025993.2, from coordinate 99,874,748 downwards.
TTCCATACGCTCCAGCATCCGGTGGATATCAAGGCATCTGCTCTTGGTAGCATTTCTCTGTCCGTTAGTGTATAAATTCCTCCGTATGTGCGAAAGGTCGAACGGATTTTTTTGGCACAGGTTGAACCTGTATTCCATGAAGCAGCTGGTGCCATATGGATTGTGAGCATGTACATTGTAGTAGCAGGTGGTCTATTGATTCGTTCCATGCTCCGTATAACGGGCAGCTGCTTCTAACATTTATCCCTCTCGTGATTAACTTGTCTCTGTCAAAATCTTATTATTGTAGCATAGCCAATTGAAGATTTTTTTTTTTTTTTTTGATAAAAAGGGGGGTATTACCACCCATGTTTATTAATCAAGAAGTCGGTTTGGTTGACCAAGGTCAACCAAATGAAAATCAAGTTTTAGGCTGGCAGTTTTACAGGTTATGCTTTTTGCAGTTTTACAAGTTAGTTTTCGGGTTATCAGTTGCTGAGCACAGGTTTCAGGTTTTAGGTTTCAGAATGACATATGCCTAACAGATTTAGAGGTTTTCAGCAAATCAGATTCTGTTTGCAGCTTGGCAGTGAGTGGATGACTGGAAGAAAGGATCTGCTTGGCAAAAAACAGAAGGCAAGTTCGTGAGGTATCTGTTAGGATTTGATGTCTCAAGATTTGGTCCACATTGAACCCACAGTGAGGTTCGCGATGAAAAAACGGAGTCCAACGAGATCAAGAACACCCCAAACGGAGCTCGGACGGAGAAGATACGTGCTTTTGAAATTGGCACGCAATCTGAGGCTATCGAGGACCGCCGGCAGCCGGTGGCGGATCCGCGGAGCGGCGGCGGCACGGCCGCGCATGGCCGGGCGCCGCCCAGCACGCGGCAGCGCACGGGCCAGGGGCGCAGGGCGTGCAGCCCAGGCGCGGGCGTGCGGCCCGGCACAGGCGCGCACGGGGCGTGGCCCGGGCCCAAGCGCCCGGTGCGGATGCGGCCCAGGCCCGCACGTGCAGGCCAACCCAGGCCCAGGCACCATGTCTGAGGCCTGTATTGTCATGCCCCGAACCCAGCACCTGAGTTGGGCACGTGATACGGCCACACAAACCCTAAAGCAACGTCCTAAGGATCATGTAAGGCCTAAATAATTAACACTTCAAAATTTAAATAACCAAGTAAATACCAAATCAATCAACCGAGTCACAACTTCAAATCAAAAGTAAACTTTGTTCATTACAATTATTCAAATGTTCATTGGTATCAGAGAATTTAAACTAATTGAACTACTAAAAGCTTCAGTTCTTATTTACTCTCGCCCAAATCATCCAAACTAAGCATCCTATGAGTCTGAAAAAAAATAAGAAGGAAATATGAGCTTCTCTAGCTCAGTAAGAATCACTGCATATGTACATCAAGCCAATAGATAAAATTAATATTTTTAAAACTAATACAATTTTACGAAGACTCATAGTATATAATAACTCGAATATTAACATAAATATGTATTTAATAAATATGGATCATCACATATCATCAAGTGAAGTCTTCATTTATTGTTGAATTACATGTTATATGTTTCATCTTTTCACATCTTCAGTTTGACAATCTTTTATCCCATTTGGCTTTGGACTAACCCAGACCATACCTTAATCTCTTTCCAATCTAATTTTTCTTTCATATAAGCCTTTCAAGACTGTCCTAGGATGAGCTCCTGGCCGGCTGTCCCACGTACGAAAGTCCGTGAAAGGCTGTCCCAGGTATAAGCTCCTGGCGGGCTGTCCCAGGCATGAGCTTCTGACCGGCTGATCCACCTGTAAGCCAGTAGGGCTGTTCCAGGCATAAGCTCCTGGCGAGCTGTCCCAGGCATTGAGCTCCTAGCCGACTGATCCATATGTCGAGGCTAGTCCAAACCATATCCTTTTCATTTAATATTAATTTTATCGAATTAATTTTAAATTACAGAATGATGAAATTGATAAGTCATATCCATAAGACTCATACTATCAATCATAAAAATCTTTTCATAACATGCTCATATTTAAAAAGATTCATATAAGCATATATCGGTGTTCTCAAGCGTAGAAAACTCATCGATCATAAATTCAGTAATGCAAAATCAACATTATAAGACTAACAAACAAATAACATATATAGTGATGATTATGTACAGGATTCTTACCTCGATCAATGAGAAATCAAACTCACAACCTTACAGTCTGAAAATCAAAATCCTACTCGTTGTCCTCCTGTCGTTGAATTGTTCTTCTATCAAATAAATTAATTTAACCAAATTAATTTTCTAAAAAAAATATAATTGAGATTTATCAAAACCCTTACCTGTGTCCCTCTTTTTTTATTTTTTTAATTATATATATATATATATTTATATATATATATATAATTTAATTTTATTTAGAGAAGAAAGAAGAGATTTCTTCTCCTCTTCCCCATGATCAAAAACAGGGCACCCGACCCCATCCCGAACGCCTCCCTATCCCATGGCCAGGGTAGGCCATCTCCGGCCATCCTCCTTGGCAACCCTGACGTGGCGAGGCTACCGTCATGGTGGCAACCCCACCCGTCCCTGCTGTCGGTGATGGAAGGAGAGAAACAGCACAACAAGGGTGCCCTGTTTGTGCCCGAACCGGCATCTTTGTTGGCTTCCAAGCACGTCGATGGCTGGAAGGATCAATTCGAAAAGAAGGGAGAAGGAACATACCTTGTTCCGGCGCCAAAAATAGCTCCGGCGGCCCCTCTCTTTCGATCAAACCGCTCACGGCACTCTTTTGAAAAATTCCTCAATCTCTTTAATTTCTTCAAAATTTTGTTTGTAAGGTCCTAAGGAGAAAGAGGGTCTTTATAGGAAGGTCTTCTACCCTAGACGGACTCCTCGAGTCCGATTTCATCGAAAACGGAGAGGAAGACTCCAATTAGGAGTCTTCCTCCTTTCGTTAAATTTTTTTTTCATTGGGCCGTCAAGGATTTACAGGCCCAAGAACCTGGGGCCGTTACATACCCCCAATCCACCGTGGACCGTGGCGGTCTACGATCAGGTCTGTGGACCGCATGGCATTTTCCATGCGTTTCACATGGTCCACGACACTATTCTGTGGACTGTTCACGATCGGACGGCTTTGATGGCTTGCAGTGATGATCCAATGGTTTAGAACTTGATTTGAGGTTGATTAGGAGTTCTAATCCCTATCTAATTGGTGTTTAAGGCCTTTAAAAGGCTTGTGCCTTAACAGGGAAGGCATGAATGGCTTGTTTTCCTGTGGACGCACAGAAAGGCTCCGTGCATAAATTCGTGAAGATCAAAACCCGAGAGAAGAGAGAGAGCCGTACGCTGTAGAGAGAAGGAGCAAGGCTCCTGGACAGCGGATAGCAATCACTTTAAGGGTTCAGGGGGGTCTTTCAGAGAGAGAGCTTTGTGAAAGAAAATTTTTTGTGAGAGAGAAATTGGTGTACGAGGTTGAGGGTGAGATCTCCCTCTTGTAATTTTTTTTTCATAGTGAAGTTTGCATGCCCCGTGGAGGCGAGCCCTTTTGTGGCTGATCCACGTATTTTGATTATTTTTATTTTGTTTCTTCTTTCTTTCTGCTGCATCGCACAGTACCGAAAAGTTTAAGAGGTGGTGTCCTGGCGAGACATCTACCCAACAAGTGGTATCAGAGTGAGGCAGTACAAGGACGCAGATTGCAGTGGTGGTGAGCAAGACTGAAGATGGAGAAGACAGGAACAATCAAGATGAAGATCAACAAATTTGATGGTAAGAGCAATTTCTTCTTGTGGCAGGCAAGGGTGAAGGACGTGCTCATTCCAACAGGGATTGATCAATGCTCTCTTGTGTGAGGAGAAGCCAACTACCATGGAGGTCCGAGATTGAAAACGGCTACAAATGCAAACGGTGAGTACCATCCACATATACCTAGCGGATGAGGTGATGATCCATGTACTGAGCGAGACTTCTCCGACGGTACTGTGGTCGAAGCTCGAGGAGTTGTACATGGTGAAGTCTCTCACTAATACTCTTTTCCTCTGGAGGTAGTTTTACCAACTACAGATGGTCGAGGGACAGAGCGTGCAGGAGCATCTAAGCCACTTCCAGAAGATCCTCACTGACTTCCTCAGCATTGTCGAGAATGTTGAGGAGAAGATCAGGGTGCTAGTTTTGCTAGCATCGTTTTTCTCCTTCGTACGAGTCCTTGGTGACTGCTCTTCTAGTGAGAAAGAGCACCATCAAGATGGACGAGGTCATCACGACGATACTCCAGAATGAGGTTCTCAGGAAGGAGAATCCGGCTTCGAGCTCAGATGACGGTAGCTTAACTTTGGTGGCTTTTGGAAGAGCAGGAGGTGGTAGACGGGAGCGACAGGAGATCGCGATGAGGGCGGTCCAAGTCCAGGAGGGACTTGAGCAAATCAGATGTTATGTGGTGTGAGGAGTTAG